>NC_056748.1:1040278075-1040483075 GCF_019279795.1 Protopterus annectens
ATACATAATATCTACTTAAAATTAACACCAGACTTTCAATCACAGGAAATATAAAAAAACTGAAATGGAAAGACTCAGACAGATGCAGAAAAAAACTATATTCCTAACTGACTGAAAAATTACTGTTCCCTAGTTACTTACTAAAGCAAAGCAAGATGAACGTGGATGAGAGTCTTGTCAGGTCCTAAAACAAAGTACACACCTCACATCTTTCACTAGTATTCAAATACAATTTTGGAGTTCGCTACAGAATGCCATCACATCTGGTCAATTGACTCTGTGGTTCCCACACTACCTTCTTACTAGAAACTGAGCCAAGATCTGGCACTGATGTGTCACAATACACAGACAGAACTTTAGCTAAAGTTTATTACAGCATCTGGAAACCTTTAACAATTCCAGCACTTCCACCCTTCCTGCAGAAACTAACAAGCCATTCTTTGGTACCCCAGGGTAGCAATTAGTTTACCACTGTGGACAATTGAGCAGGATCCCAGCCCAGGCTTTTCACAGACATTGTGTCTCTGGCAACATTCAAACCGGTGAAATAAAATCTTTATGGCCTAAACCAAGTCATTTAATTTGTCTATTTTTCTTAAGGTTAGCTGGGCTGAGCTTAATCTATTCCCTTCCAATATCCTTTGTTAGACTATATACATTTCATCAGGTACAACAATACAGTCTGACATACATGTATATTTCTTTTCTGTCCAGCGCTACCCACTGTTGAAACATTGTTAACAAAAGCAACTTTACAAATACAGTTTTAACACAAGCATCTGAACAAATCAGTCTGATATTAAAATGACATAATTCTTTACAAAACTCCAGCTAGCTATGCTGGCATATGTTATATATGCACTGACCTATTCCCCAGGCACAACTGGTACTACCTGACATCATCACAAGTATGTAACTTTTAAATCTGATGTTCTTTTCATTCTTCCTTGGGGTATGGGCAGATTCCCCAGTTGCACTAATCTTGGGTGGACCTCATGGAAGGATATTCTGCAATACTGTCAAACCAAAGGTGGCTCTGTTTCTACAAATGATATCCAATTTGTAATGGGAGACAAAGGTATGAGTCCTGGACCATGTAGCTGCAGCACAAATATCAACTGACATTCTTGACCAAAAGGCCAATGAAGTAGTCATAGATTGGGTTAAATGAGATCAGGGAGGTTTAGATAATGTCATACCTTTAAGAGTAAATCCATGAAATAAGTCCATAATCCATTTAGCTAAGGTAACTTTAGAAACCATGAAATACAGTCCATAATCCATTTAGTTAGGGTAACTTTAGAAAATGAACAGCCTAGGAGATTTGGAGATGAAGACACAAAAAGTTAGTCCAATTTTCTAAATTCTTTTGTCCTGTGAAGATAAAAATGTAGTAGTTTGTGCACATCAAGGAGGTGAAGCATGTACTCTCCTTTATTGCAAAGACTAGGAAAGAAAACTGTTAAGTGGATGGACTGATTGATGTTAGATCCAAAACCACCTTGGGAAAAAAAAAAGAAGGGTTAGTCCATAAGGAAACCCCATGTTTATGAAAAATAATGTAAGGAGTTTAAACGAAAGAGCCTGGAGTTCAGATATTCTTTTTGCTGAAGTTATAGCTACCAAGCAAACAGTCTTCCATGACAGAAATTTAGATCAGAAAGGGCAGCGGATTGGGGCAGTGGTTAGCCTTGTTGGCTCACAGCAAGAGGTTCACTGGTTGGTGTCTCAGCTGGGATGCCTTCTGTGCAGAGTCTGCATGCCCTCCTGCATTTGCGTGGGTTTCCTCTGGGTGCTCTAGTTTTCTCCCACATTCTAAAGACATGCATCTGGAGTGTTCCACCCCAGGCCTCTGCTTGAAAACGGACTCTGTCCCAGTTGGACTTTTTCAGTAAACAAATGTTAAATAAATAAATTTGCCTAATGGTTCAAAAAGGTTTCTGTGTTAAACTCTCAAGTACATCTGTTAGATCCTATGGCGGTGATGGGTTCTTCATCTGAGGTCTTAGAAGAAAAATGGTTTTCATAAAAGCACTACAGAATCTAGAGGAAGCCAAGGGAAAAAAATTGTTCCCTGTGTGCAAATTAGAAACTGCTACTAACTGAAGCTTAACTGTAGAGAAACTTCCTCCTTCTTTAAAAATGGTTGGCAAAAAATGAATAGCAGAAACTGGAGCAGAAAAAGGGTCAATTCCCTTATCTGATGCCCAAATAGAGAACCTCTTCCACTTGCTCTTGTAAACTTTTTGGTAGAATCTTGTTGAAAGTCCAAAGTATTGTTACATACAGGTGAAGAAAGCCTGGGCTGTCTATTACTGGAAGTGGAGAAACTATGCAGTTAGCCTGATGGCCTGAATGTTGCTAGTGAGAGTCAGTCCAGAGTAGGTTCCAACAGCCATGGAGGATAATAAAGGTGAGACCATAGAAAGGGGAACCATACTTGCAGAGGCCAAAAGAGGGCAATGAGGATTACTGAGCTCTTCAGCGGAGTTGTTTTCTGTAGAAGTTTGGGAATTAAAGGTATAGGAGGACAAGCATAAAGGAGTCCCGAGGGCCAAGCATGCATCGGAGCACCTCTTCGTTACTTCCCCGGAGGGGGGATAAGAGCAATGTACTTGCTGTACTTGTTGTTGAAGGGTGTGGTAAATAGGTCGCAGCAAGGTTGGACCCAATGCCAGAAGATCATCTCTACTACCAAATGACTGAGAGACCATTTGTGGGGCATCATAATGGATCTGCTTAGTTTGTCTGCAAGCACACTGGTCTTCCCCGGAATGTGTCACTATAAGAAAGCGGTCTAATCAGATCGCCCAGTCCCAAACCCTCATGGCCTCTTTGCAAAGGAGATAAGATTGAGTTCTTCCTTGCTTGTTGATGTATCAGACTACCGACATGTTGGCCACCTGAACTGCAATAGTCCTGAAGGGAAGAGTATCTTGAAATGCCTGCAATGCTAACAGGACTGCTCTCATCCCTATGATACTGATATGCATCTTGGTCTCTAGGGGAGACCACATACCTTGGATAATTCTTCCCAAGAAATGCCCTATCCCACCCGAGTTGATAAGCATTTGTGGTCACTGTGACTACTGGGCTTGGTAGGACAAAGAGCCTGTCTGGTCAAAGATAATTGGACTGTATACACCAATGAATGTGTTGCTTGCAAACCAGGGTGACCTCTACTTAATAAGCGAGGAGCTGATACAGACTGGACCACTGTACAGCTAGAGTCCATTGTAGAATGTGCATAAAGAAGCATGCTAGAGAAAGAACTATTGCTGTTGCCCACTGACCCTAGTGCATGAAGTACCAACCTTGTCGGTGGGGAATGGAAGGGCGAGGATAGTCTGAACCTGGTTTCTGATGGATGTAACAGTGCAAGTTTTGACTTGACAGGATTTATCGTAATTCCCAAAGTTTTGTAAATCTGGAGCAAAAAGTCCCTGGCCTGCTGTAGCAGATGTTTGGAAGGGCGGTGAAGAGCCAGTCATCCAGATATGGAAACACCTGGAATCTCTTCAGTCTCAAGTGAGCTGCCACTACTACCATGCATATGGTAAACACCCTGGGGGCTGTGATGAGTCCAAAGGGCAGAGCTCTGAATTGGGAATGACTGGCTCTTAGCCAAAAGCAAAGATGCCTTCTGGATCGTCTGTCTATTTTGACATGATATTATGCATCCTTTACATCTATACAGCACAAAATTGCCCTTGTGCAGAAAAAGCAGGACAGACTGAACTGTGACCATTCGGAACTTCATTTCTTTACTTGCTGGTACAAGCTGCTTAGATCAAAAATGGATCTGAGGTCCTCTGTCTTCTTTTGCACTAAAAAGAAGTGTGAATAAGTTCCGAATCCTATCTGGCCTGGAGGAACCTTCTGGATGACTGTTTTTTTCTAGACGCTTTTGAATTTCTTGTGCTGTGGCCTTTCTCTGACTGGGTGGAAAATCGGGAAGTTTCTTCCTTTGGTGATGAGGAAGAAGGGAAAATGGTATGTAACCGCCTCCAGATATATTTTTCTTGGCACCCATAAATCTCATGTTATAACGGCCCAGACAGCAAGGTGCAAAGATAAACAACACCTGACTGCTTCCAGAGCTGGACAGTTAGGCAGCACTTCAGGAGTGCTGAAAGGGCCTGTCTGAAAAGGAATCTCTAAAGCCCTGGTTCTGCAGGCCTCCTCCTCTGCCTCTAGAGCGACGTTTACTATTAAAATTTCCTTCCCTGCTTCTGGAGGAATTATCCCCATGCAAATCCTGAAAGAGTCCCCAAGATTTACCAAACCACATTTTCTTACGACCTCTATGGTTCTTAGAGAAGGTTCTCTGAGGGGTAGAAAATTTGATCCTTACAGAAGACAGTGTCTTTCCATCTTTTTTTGCTGCAGGTAAGCATATCATTTACTGATGGCCCAAACAAGGAATGCCATGGAATGGGATATTAATAAAGGAAATCTTAAAAGGCTCAGCAAAGTCGCATAGCTGTATCCAGATAGGTCTTCTTAAGGTGATGCCTGAACCGGCTGCTCATGAGGTACCTTCCACTATGTGAGAGATCAACCTCATTGAAGCTTTTAATACAGATAAGAGTGGCCAGTTAAGAGGATGTTCTTTTGAAATCCTCAGCAGATGTGGACTTAAAAAGTTCATTTGTCAAGTCTCTCTGAAGTCTAGTAAAATGCGCTAGGTAGTTTAGTGATCTCAGGGAGAAGGTAGCTGAGGCAAACACTCACTTTTCAAATCTGTCCAACGCTCGAGTCTCTGTTAGGCAGATGGACAGAAAAGCTCTGTTCTGCTAGCTCTTTCTTGGTGGCTGTCACCACCCCCATAGCATCAATTGGAGGTCAAAAGAGTATAAAAGGGAGAATGGAAATACAAAATGGAAAAACTTGGAATAACTCACAATAAAACACTAGAACTGCTCGAGAGTGGAACCTCAGTCTGCTCGCAACAGGAGCAAATGAGATCTGAGGCAATGGGTATGGAGTAGGGCATTGTGGGTAGAGGGAGGGGCTTGACAGCTGGATTTGAAATCTGGTATATGCGGCTGAGTCAGATCCGAGGATCGGATACAAACCCATACACTGAGGAAGAATGAAAAGGGACAATATCAAATCCACAAATTTTGTGTCTTCCTTTGTCATCCATGTCCGTTAATTTTCCTTCCAAAGTTTCAATCTTTGCTTTTGAGGAACAGATTCGGTGTGAAATGTCCTTAAATCTTGCCTCCAACCCTCCGATAACTGATCTGATTGTGTAGACAAAGCTGTTTTCACATCTCCCAGCCTTTAATCTGAACAAGCAATGCAATGTTACAAAATGGAATTAATTCTGCACTGTTTACTTGCAATTTGTTCAAATAAATCTGAAGTCCTACACAGCTTGCATGCATACCCTGCAGCAAACTTTGTGTGTTCAGAGCACAAGACTGCCCTTGTGACAACTCAGGCTCATCTGAAAAAAGAAGTTGTGTACTCACCATATCGTTCCATCTGAGTAGTTCTAATTAATTTGTCTTCAACCTGTGGGATACCGGATCCATATCGGATCCTAGCCGGCAACCTTACCAGCATCTGCTCCGAGCTCCAAGCTCCTCCACTTACCCATAATACACCTCCACTACCTTCCAACCCCCAGATCGAGTTTGCTAAATCTTAAACTGATAACCCGACCTGAAAAAATACTTGTGACCTACAACTGCAGCCCATAGGCTGTTCATATACCAAGGTATGGGGGAACGAGGGAGGGACGGTTATAGACAAATGAAGTAGAACTACTCAGATGGAACATTATGGTAAGTACATAACTTCTTTATATGAAGTAGTTTACTTCATTTGGTCTTCAACCTGTGTAACAGAGTCCCCAGCTACTAAACTCTTTGGTGGCCCTCATGGAAGGATATTCCGGAGCACTGCGGAACCAAAGGATGCTCGCCTTCTGGAAGTCAAATCCAATTTGTAATGAGAAATAAATTTATGAGATGAGGACCAAGTACCTGCAGAACAAATATCATCCAAAGAGACTCTAGACCAAAAGGCCACAGACGACCCAGAGGAGACATGCCTCTGTCCTTACAGACCTGAAGGATGCATGAAGAAATCCATCTAACAATATTGACCTTGGAGATAGGGTTCCCCAAAAAGGGTTTATAGAAGGATATAAACAAAGTACAGTTTTGTACCTACCATAAATGTAGATGTTCGAAGATCCACATTGCTGCAGTCCTAACACTTGGGTAATACCAAAGTATATGGCTGACGTCGGTCAAGGCGCATTAGTCTGACGTCAGGACATCAGGGTACAAATGCGCATGACCGACGTCATATCCTCAGTCTTTTCTTGCCCCAGATGTCAGAAGACCCTAAAAAGATAAGGCTAAAACCAAAAAACACCACACACTCCTGCACCAAATATATATACAATATATACAAATTTACAAGAGTATAACCTCACCCACACAACCACCCCTAAACACAGAGGGAAGGAGAATTGGACTGCAGCAATGTGGATCTTGAACATCTACATTTATGGTAGGTACAAAACTGTACTATGTTCTTCATACCACATTGCTGCAGTCCTAACACTTGGGTAGAATCCCAAAGCAGAGGTAAGGGAGGCTGGCAAATCATAAGGAAGCAGGAGCTGACAACATGCCCTGCAAAATAGCCGTGGCAAAACCAGCCCTAGATTTAGAGTAGAGAGGAAGGTGGTAATGCTTAGAGAAAGTATGCACTGAACTCCAAGTAGCTGCCTCCAAAATATCCTTAGTTGCCACCCCCCTTAGAAATGCTGTAGAAGTGGCAGTAGCCCTAGTGGAATGAGGCCTAATCCCAGCTGGAATCTCCTTGCCATGATGGGAATAACAAAATGCAATGCAAAACCCAATCCACTTAGAAATAGTTTGTTTTGACACAGGCTTGCCCTGAGAACTCAAAGCAAAAGAAACAAACAACTGGTGAGACTGCCTAAAATCCTTAGTCCTGCTTAAATAATAACGCAACTGCCTGTGTACATCTAAAGTGTGCAAAATCTTTTCCCCCTTATTTTGGGGATCTGCATAAAAGGTAGGCAAATGAATAGTTTGGTTTAAAGCCACACTAGAAACCACTTTAGGCATAAAGGAAGGATTAATAAAGATACCCTATCCTTATGAAAAATCAGGAAAGGCTCAACCGCCATAAGGGCCTGCAATTCAGACACCCTTCTTGCAGATGTAATGGCTAACAAAAGCAGTCTTCCATGACAAATATTTCAATTCAGCAGTAGCTGCAGGCTCAAAAGGTTGTAGAGTGAGTTTCTCCAACACAAAATTGAGGTCCCAAGCAGGAGTAGGAGCTCGGGGTCTTATATTCTTTGCCCCTCTAAGAAATTGCTTGAACAAAGGATGAGAAAACAATGGTGGGTCACAATCATAGTGAGCTGAAATTGCTGCAGCATGAATCTTAATGGAAGAGAAAGACAAACCTTTGTCCAATAACTCAGTAAGATATTGAAGAGCCACACTCAAATTCGGCTCAGAAACATCCAAATCCTTTGCTGCACACCAAAATAAAAATCTCTTCCATTTTCCTGTGACACTTTCCTTGTACTAGGTCTTCTGGCTTCCATAATCACATTCAAAACTTGTTGAGGAAGCTGAGACCTGCTATGGTTCAAAACAGAATATGCCAAGCTGTTAGATGAAGAGAGTGAAGCTTGACATTGAGCAGATGCCCGTCCTTCTGAGACAATAGGTGTGGAATCAAAGGTAAGGGCCATGGAGGCTTCCTTACCAGACTCCTCAGCAATGGGTACCAGTGCTGAGGCCAATCCTATTAAAATCATCCTTGGCTTGTCTTGTCTGACCTTTAGAAGTACCTTTGGGAGGAGAGGCAGAGGTGGAAAGGCATACACATGAAGATTTTTCCAACTGAAAGAAAGAGCATCCACTTTCCAGGCTGTGTGATGAAACCTTTGTGCAAAACTTTGGCAGCTGGTGGTTTAGTGGAGAAGCGAACAGATCTATGTCTGGAGTTCCCCATGACACTGTCAATGTCTGAAATACATGAAGATCCAGTTTCCACTCGTGGGGATCCATGATTTGCCTGCTTAACACATCTGCTAAGGAGTTCTGTGCTCCTGGCAGAAACCTTGCTTGAAGATTCAGCTGCAAGCAATGCAGTCTCCACAAAATCATTGCTTGACTGCATAGAGGATAAGTATGTGTTCCTCCTTGTTTGTTGATGTACCACATGACAGTTGTGTTGTCTGTTAGAATCAACACCTGCCCTGGAAGAAGTAAATCCTTGAAAGCCAGTAATGCAAACTGGACTGCTAACATCTCCTTCATGTTGATATGTAGATGCTGCAGTCTGGCAGGCCACTTGTCTTGTATCCACTTTCCATTCAGATGAGCTCCCCAAGCTGTGTCTGAGGCATCTGTCGTTAGAATCTGACACGCCTCTGGCGGGGTCACAGAGAGTCCCTTGTTTAGGTGACATTCCTGAGCCCACCACAAAAATTCCTTTTGAATGCAAGGTATTATTTGAATGACAGTGTCCAAATCCTGGCAGTGCTGTGTCCATACATTTTTGAGATACCATTGTAGCTTCCTCATATGCAGTTTGGCATTGGGAAGTACCAGAATACAAGATGCCATGAACCCTAAGGCTTGAAGGACTGTCCTTGCAGTCAGCCCGGACTGATGAGATAGTTGATGGAAGTAAAGAGAAAGATTCTTTTGTTTGTCCGGGGTTAAAAAGGCCATCTGGGTCGCTGTATTCAGTCTCACACCCAGAAAGCACATGTCTTGAGAGGGTACTAGACTGGACTTTATTTCGTTCACAGAATACCCTAGGCATCTTAGCACTGCTATCACATATTCCAAATGCTGAAGAAGCACGTCCCTTTCCTTGAGCCAGAATCAGGCAATCGTCCAAATAAGGATAGATTTGTATTCCTTTTAGCCTGAAGAAAGCTATCACTGGAGCCAGAACCTTTGTGAATACTCTGGGCAGTAGATAAGCCAAAGGGCAATGCAGAGAACTGATAATGAGAATTCCCAGCTCGAAAACGCAGATACTTCCTGCAAATTAGTCTGATAGGAACATGAAGGTAAGCTTCCTTGAGATCCAAAGTTACCATCCAGTGATCTTTGCCCAGCAGAGGTAAAAGCTGTTGTAACGTCAACATTTTGAACTTGGGAATGTCCAGATAAGTGTTGAGGATAGACAGATCCAAAATTGGTCTCCACGTGTTCCCCTTTTTGGTACTAGGAACATGCGAGAATAAAATCCTAGGCCCCTTTCTGGCACAGGAACCGCTGAATGGCCCCTATTTGGAGCAACAGAGAAATTTGCTTGTGAGCCTCTTTCCTTTGTTGAGGAGGAATGTCTGGCATGCCTTTGAAAGGAGGCAAGGTATGGAAATAAAACCTGTAACCGTGGTGAATGATATCCAATACCCATCTGTCTTGGGTAATTAAACTCCAGTTTTCTTTGAAAAGTGCCAACCTTCCTCCCAAAGGTGCTGCCAGCCGAGAAGATTCTGGCAGCTGAAAAGGCAGGTCATTGTGTCTGTTGGACTGACCCCTGCCCTCACCAGAAGACTGAGCAGGTGAACTCCTGTTCTAGGCCTAAAAGAACCTTGAGCTCTGCCTCTACCACGTCTAGACCTACCCCTAGACTGGGAATCATAAGCAGGATATGTCCACCCCTTGGTAGGCCAATTTCTACTAAACTTGGAGGCTGAACCTGCAAAAATCTTTAACAGTCTGCATAGACTTAGCCTTGTCTTCCATTTTCTTTAGAACTGCTTCCACAGGCGAACCAAACAACACATCAGATTGTAAAGGAGCATCTAAAATCCTTGTTTCACATGCTCAGCTAAATTCTGATCCCTCAACCAGGCGTGCCTGCGAAGAACGAACCAGTGGCAGCCACCCTCAAGAGGCCTGCACAGCATCAAAACCACATTGCAAAGAATGCTTACCCACCTGTTCAGAAACATGAACTAAATCCTGCAACTCTTTACACTCAATACCTTCCGCCAAAGCATCTACCTTAGACTTTAATTGTGAAAGGAGATAATTTTGGTATTTCAACATGTGAAACTGGTAATTCAAAGCTCTCATGGCCAAAGTGGAAGAAGTATACACTTTCTTTCCCCATCTATCCAAAGCCCTAGCCTCTTTATCTGGAGGAACAGGATTTTTAACAACAGAAGCCTTAACACCTTTAGGCCCCTGTGAAACAGTTTCTGGGTCTGCCCTAGGACTCTTAAAAAGATACTTATGAGCTTCAGGCACCCTATAATATCTATCCGGTTTAACTGGAGCAGGAGGCAAAGAGTCAGGGTTCAGAGAAGCCGCTGCAAAAACATCCTCTACCACATCTAGAACAGGAGATATAGCTAAAGGCCTATGCTGGGGTAGAAACAAAAATTCCTCAAGGCTTTTCCTGGAATCAGAGAAATCCTGACCTTCCCATTTAAAATGCTCCCTCATGGAATGAAGAGTCTCTGAAAATGAAAAATCCTCAGGAGGAGAAGCAGAAGGAGTAGAATCATCTACATCAGAATCAGAGTAAGGGGAATACTCCTGCAAGTCTTCAGCCGAAGACTCAGAAGCATCCAAACACTGCTCAAAACTCCCAAGCTCAGGTTCCACCCTAGGCCTCTTATCAGGAGGGGGCATAGAACCTCTAATCATTGTAATCAAATCTTCTGCCATCTTAAGCATATGCTTCTTAGGTACAGACCCTGAAGAACTAGGGGTAACTCCTGAAACAAAACCTGGCCTGCCCTGGGAGAAGCCTTGGAAACAGCAGGGAGGGCCTAACCACCTTAGGAAGGGAGGGAAGAACAGCTACCTGAGAAGCCCCTTCCGCCTGGCCTACCTCCTGAGAGGTCACATCTTGCAGTAATAAAGTCTCTCCCTGGGATTCCAAAGAAATTTCTGGCTGAACCCCTGGCTCCACGAGCCCTCTAAAGAACCGGTCCGGGACGGACGGTTCTTCCAACCTAGGCTTTGCTGTTTTGTCCTTGCTTTTTTTGAAGCGGGCGCCGGAGCATCCGACGGCATTTTATAATTACACCGCTTCCCAAAACTAACCTGGCACAATCTAATCTTCTCTTTATAGTGCGTTTGTTAAATCTAGCACAAGAGCGACAGCCAACAACGTCGTGCTCAGGCCCTAGGCAAGGTATACACAAGGTATGGTAATCCCTATGAGGTATCTGTTTCCCACAAGAAATACAGTTATTCACTTTTTCTGACATCCGGTAAAATACTGAGGCAAGAAAAACAAAATAATCCCAACGGGTACTTAGCCAATTTGGATTCGGTCTGAAACTCCGACTTCGGAAAATCTCAGAACGCCAACCTGCACTTGCAAAACTGCTTCTGCATCGGACCATGCGGCAAAAAAGACTGAGGATATGACGTCGGTCATGCGCATTTGTACCCTGACGTCCTGACGTCAGACTAATGCGCCTTGACTGACGTCAGCCATATACTTTGGTATTCGGGCCGACTGGGACAGCGGACTACCCAAGTGTTAGGACTGCAGCAATGTGGTATGAAGAACATCTGATTAGATTTACAGACATTTTTGTCCTGTGTAAAAAGAATCGTAAATGTCTAGGAACATCCAGCAGGTGGAGTTTGTATTCCATCCTGTTAGCAAAATTAGGAAAGAAAACAGGTAAATCGATGGTCTGATTGACATTAACTGGTGATGCCACCTTAGGAAAAAAGGATGGATTAGTCCGAAGGGAAACCTTATCTTTATGAAAAATCATATAAGGAACTTTGACAGACAAGGCCTGCAGTTCTGAAACCCTTTTGGCAGAGGTAATAGCCACTAGAAAAGCTGTTTTTCCAAGATAAATATTTTAGATCTGTGGCTGCAGCAGGTTCAAAAGGCGGAGCGACCAAAGCTTGAAGAACCATAGTAAGGTCCCACGGGGGAACAGGATCCTTGACCGGGGGGGCGTAACAGAAAAGTGGCTTTAACAAAGGCTTTACACAGCCTGGAGGAGGCTAGAGAGGCAGAATTCTCACCCACATAAAAATGAAATGGCAGCCAACTGAACCTCGACAGTAGAAGAACTAACTCCGTGTTGAAAAATATCAGCTAGAAAATCAAGAATGGTGGAAATAGGAGCCGCGAAGGGGTCTAAACTCCTATGAGAGGTCCAAAGGGAAAAGTTTTTCCAATTGCTGCGATAAACCTTCCTGGTAGAAGACTTATGAGCAGCCACCAAAATAGACCTAACTGAGGAGGATAATCCCGATAATCCCAGAGTCCTAGCAATCACGGGAACTGGAGCTGCCAAGCTGTGATCTTCAAACTGTCCAGATTCTGATGAGGAATCCCCAAAAGGTGTGAAATCAGATCCTGAATGGGATCCAAGATCCAGGGCGGAGCCAGAAGGTGACACCAAAGGAAGGGAAACCATACCTTGCTCCCAAGTCGACGAGCTTTCTGTAGAGACCTCGTAATGAGAGGCACTGGAGGGTAAGCATATAGAAGACCAGGAGGCCAAGCATGGACTACAGCATTTCTGGAAGACTCCCCCAGCAAGGGGTTCAGACAGAAAAACTCGCTCCACTTCGGGTTGGAAGGAGATGCGAAGAGATTGCAGCAAGGCTGACCCCACTTGCGGAAGATCTATTCCGCTATTTAAAGATTCAGAGACCACTCATAACGCATCAGAATTGTCTGACTTAACCTGTCCACTAGGATGTTGGACCGTCCCGGAATGAGCATTACGATGAGAAAACAACCGGTGGAGATCGCCTATTCTCACACTCTCATGGCTTCGAGACAAAGGGGGTAAGATCTGGTCCCTCCCTGTTTGTAGACATACCAGACCACTGACATGATGTCTGACTGAATTGCAACAGCTCCCAGAGGAAGAAAGGTATGAAGGGCCTGCAACGCTAAAAGGAACGCCCTCATCTCTACAACATTTAGGTGCAAGCTTCTCTCTACAGGGGACCACAGGCCTTGGACTGTCCTGCCCGAACAATGCCCCCCCCCACACGAGTTGGGAGGCGTCTGTGGTCACTGTGGCTTGGGCTGGGGCTAGAACAAAGGGTCATCCCTCTAAAATGTCCAGAGAACACATCCACCATATGAGGGACGACCAACAGACTCGACTGAGTTGTATTGGATACGACAATGGAAGTTCCAACAAGGACCATTGTACAGCTAGAGTCCACTGTAGAATTCTCATATGTAACCAGGCGCACAGGAAGTGTTATGGTCGCCGCCAATGAACCTAAGGCCCCTCAACACTGATTCCACCGTTGGAAGATGAGAATGGTAGATCAGAGAGACATACATCCTCAGGTTTTGTACTCTCGCCGAAGTGAGGAAGATTTTGCACCGTAAAGTATATATCCTTGCACTAATGTAGTCTATCACCTGTACAGGATCTAGGAGTGATTTGAATGCATTGATTGTGATCTCCAAATGCAGGGCAAGGATAAAGAAATAATCCTTGGTTTGGGAGAGTAGATGTCTGGTGGGAACAGTGAAGAGCCAATCGTCCAGGTACGGATAGACCGGAATCCCCTGAAGCCTCAGGTGAGCCGCTACCACTGCCATCACTTTGGGGAACACCCTGGGGGCTGTGATGAGACCAAAGGGTAGGGCTCGCAATTGGTAATGATGGACTCCTAGCTGGAAGCAGAGGAACTTCATGAATATTCTGTGCATTTTTATGTGATAGTAAGCATCCTGGAGGTCTAATGAACACATCCAGTTGCTCTCTTGCAGGTACGGCATGATGGACTGTAGTGTGACCATCCGGACCTTCTCTTTTGCAACTGACAGGTTCAGGGTAGAACCTGAAGTAGAAGCCCGATACAGACTGATCTAGGGGGACGGTTTCGATGGCTCGTTTTTCTAGCAGCTTGGAAATCTCCTGTGCTGCTGTCTCCCTTTGCATGGGGTGGTATATACGCGAGGTGTTTGGGAGATTTGGGGATCCACAAAGGGGATAGAGTATCCTTTGGATATGTTCTGAAGCAGCCAGCTGTTTGAAGTTATGGACTCCCATGCCACCAGGTGCAAGGATAACTGTCCCCCGACTGCCTCCAGAGTAGAGCAGTCGGGCCACCCCTCAGGGTTGCTGTCCGGGTCTGTCCAAGAAAGTTCTCGAGACCCAAAATTCCTCAAACCCCCTCTGCCTCTGGGCCAGCGACCATTCTGTCCCCCTCTGCTTCTGAGGGAAGAAGAGCCCTGAGTGTCCCGGGAATACTGTGACTTCCGGAACCACATCTTCTTTTGCCCTCTCTGGTTCCGGGGAAAGTACCTTTGAGGGTTCGAGAAGCGGATCCTGACGGCAGACAGTGTCTTCCCATCCTTCTCATTCTGGACTAACGTCTCTTTGACGGTCTTGCCAAAAAGGGTCGAGCAGTCATAATGGGCATTGGCAAAGGACGCCTTGAAAGGTTCCAAAAACTGACATAATCTGAGCCAGGCGTTGCGCCTCATGGACACACCGGACTGAGCCGCCCTAGCTGCTCCTTCAGTAGCATGTGGAAGGAGTCGCATGGATGTGTTGGAGACTGCTTTCAAAGTGGCCATCCTCACAAAGAATGAGTCCCTGTCCTCCTGCGACATGAACTTAGGGGGAGACTCCGCCAGTGCCTTTACCAGGTAGCGTTGGAGTCTCGTAACATCGGCCAGGTAGTTCAGTGTTCTAATAGTAAAGGTAGCTGAAGCATAAAACCGCTTCCCTAGGCGGTCCATCATCTGCGCCTCTCCGTCAGGAGGATGAACAGAGGAACTCTCCTGGGCTAGTTCCTTCTTTGTGGCTGCTGCTACCACCACAGCATCTACGGAGGAGCCCTTGTTCAATGCCAGCCTATCCGAAGGTGGATTCAAAATCTTGTCAGGTCTTTCGGGTACTGGTTCCATAGTGTCCGGCTCCTTCCATGCCCACGAGGTGACCAGGTCAACCAAAGGATCTGTGGAAGGGAATACCCAGGAAGTATATGGGCGAGTGCCAAAAGCCTCCAGGAACACGGACTCATCAGAAGGTGGTTTGGAGGCAGACCAACCTCCTCATTGGCGAAGGATTTCCATGATGCCTCCAAAGGTGACATCCTCGGTAGGTGACCTTGGGAAACCTTCCCCATCATCCAAGTCCGTATCCTCGGTGAGGGACTTGGGGGAGTACAAGTGCCTCCTCTTGCACGTATGCTTGCGAGTCACCTCTCCGGTGGAGCTTTCCAGGAGGAACTCCCAAGTCACTTGTTCCTCAGGGGGAACCATCTGGGGGTCCTCAAGCATGGGCTGTCCCTCTGGTAAAATGATGGGAATCATAGAGAGAGCTGAGGGGGTCTGGGTGGAGTACGAGGGGACAGTCAGGGGTCTCAATCCATCTACTATATCAAAAGCCGAGGGAGAACGAACCTCCAGTGGAACCAGTAAGGAAACCGGTCTCCCCAGGTATGATGAGAGAATCGGAGCCGGGCCCGAAGTGGACAGAGCTCCGAGGGAGGGAACTTGGCCCGACAAAGGCGGAGCCGATGAAGAAAGTTCTACTCCCTCAGATTCAACACCCAAGCTCCAGCTCCGAGAGCAGCTCAGATCTGAGCTGGTCAGATCCGACATGCTCCAGGCAGCTGTCGGGGTTGAGGAAGCAGTTACCATTGACGCCCTGACTAAAGCCATCCTCGGCTCCAAATACTCCGAACCCAGTGGATGGATCGGAGAAGGAGATATCAGTTGTAAAAAAGGGAAGCAAGCTCCCCCCTCCTGAGGGAGAGGGGGCAGGCAAGACCACCATCTGGATCTGAGTACGAATGAACCTCATCATTTTATCCATGTCAACTTCAGATAAAGACCAGGTGGACCTTGACGAGGCCACAGACTCTGACCTTGCGGGTAGGGGCACTGAGGCCCTAGATGCAGAGCGTGTCTCTTCTGGCTCCGGGGAAAACCTCGGAGATCGGAGCCGAGGGGAGTCACGGATTCTAAGTGTCTTTACCGGTGAAGGGAGGTCCGGAGACCTCTTACGTTTCTCTCTCGGCTTTGACTCTCTCTCCTTCTCTCTGCCCTTTTTCTGCTCTGCTTCCGCAGGCTTTGGCATAGGAGGTTGAGTCCCAGCCTGGGAGGGAGGAGAAGCCAGGGGAAGAGAAGGACAGGCGGCCACAGCAGCCACTGTGAACGAAGCTGAAGCTGAGGGAACTGCCTCAGAAGACGGAGGAAGACCTTTCAGGGCCAACTTAGCTTTCCTGTCTTTAATGGCACGTGGGTTAAAACCAGCGCATAAAGTGCAGTCTATACTAAGATGGCCCATGCCCAAGCACATAACACAAAGTGTGGCCATCCACAGGGGATAAAACTTATGGCCAAACTCAGTGCATCTTTTAAACATCGGCTTATCAGCCATAGTATCAGTGGAAAAAAACAACAGAAAAAAGTTTTGTTTTTTTTTCTCACCGAAACACCCACTCACCACACACAAAACACATTGGGGGGGGGGGGGAGCAAACACACTCACAAACTACTCTAAGACTAAGCTAATAACTCTAAAATTAGAAAACTCGATGCACCAAGTGAGGGGAGGAGAAAGGGGAACCTACACTATCACTATCCTAAAGTTAGAAGAAAAAAAGAGACTTTCTAAGAATTTTACATCCACTTACAACCTGGAGCTCTGGAGATCACGATGCTTCAGCTAGTCGCGGCAAATGAGATCTGGGGGCTGGAAGGTAGTGGAGGTGTACTATGGGTAAGGGGAGGAGGTTGGAGTAGATGCTAGTAAGGTTGCTTGCTTGGATCCGACATGGATCCGGTATTCCACAGGTTGAAGACCAAATGAAGTAAACTACTTCAGATCAAGGAGTTCAGTAGATTCTTTTTAGTCACAAAGACTCACCACACATACAGACTTCAGAACCACAGATAACTGTAACACTTACCTCAATGGCAGAGTTTTACCATCAAAATGTACTCTTTTTTTTTTTTCAACTGGGAGAGGGAACTCTCATAGAAAAAAAACATCTTAGATGCTTTCTGCCCTGATAGGAAGCCCAGGATTTTTAACCTTGACAAGTTCAGAACGATTACCTTTCTTTCCTAGAGAAGACAGAGTTTGGAATAGAAACTTTTGCCTACTTTTTCTTGGGGTACTTAGATGCCAAGTAGAGGAAGCATGGATTTTAGAATGAGCTTGGCCAAGTGCTTTCAGTTTTTTGGTATTGTGGAATTCACGCTTTGGGGTTTTGTGACAAACTGCAGCCCCTAAAGACGACGAAAAAAGGACCCATTTGTCTAAAGTTATGGTCTGTCCTGAAGGCAAACAAACTTAGAAAAAAAACAAGCCTCTTAGCTTCCCTTAATGACTCCTCTCGAACCTCTTGTAAGAACAACTCCAAATACAAACGAAACAGAGTCCAAAGTGGCCGTAATCTTTTATTATAAAACGTAAGCGCTTTCAGGTTAAAAAAACCTTCATCAGACAAACTTCACATAACCATAGCAGTCTTTAAATATTAAAACATTTCTAAAAGCAACCTACTACTTTCTATACTTGACCTGCCTTTTCTTTAAGGCTGGTTTTAAAGGTACAGAACTATTTAACCCAGGTGGGTTGTCAGAAGCCAACTGTATGATCCATCTTAGTTCTGCATAGAGTATCATTGACAATGCCCCCCCCCCTTTTTTTCATCTGTGCAACATGCAGAACCATAAAAACAAAAGTATGATCTAACATGCTGGCACAATGCATTATGTTTATCCTTCTAATAGAGGACACATGGTGCAATATTCTTGTTTTTAACTTGCAATTAGTTTTTCCAACATAAAAACTCGGACATGACTTGCAGCATGCCAAGTAAAACACATTCTCTGTATGGAAGTCTGCATAAAACTCAAATGTGCATTTTTTGTTTGTAACAGGATGTATAAAATAATTTATACCATTCACATTTGAATATGTTCTCATGTATGCAGAGGAAACACCGTTAGCCTTCTTATTTTTCAAACCAGGTTCTATGCATAACATGTCTTTTATATTACTATTTCACTTGAAGGTAAATCTAGGACTCTCGTCTAAAATATCCTTCAAGTGATTGTCACTTCTTAGTATCTTCCCATTTTGTTTAATAATATCACATATCCCATACACATTGCTACTATAATGTAGCATTACCCTGTTTTTTTTGCAATACTTATTAGATAGCTTCAACTTATCTCCCTGCTGTACTTTATTATCAGAAAACCATGGTCTAGCCTGGGATTCCCTGTTGGATATTATACTGTTCTTAGTTTTTTCTAAATTTTCCTTTGAATATCTCTTTTCCTTAAGATGTTCATTTGACACATCTATTTCTTTGTAAAACTCATTATTGTCTGTGCACAGCCGAGAAACACTGTATCCTTGCCCTTGCATAAAATTATGAAAAGTTGCCTGGGATGCATACTACATGCATTCAAATAATGATTTCTCCAGCATTGTTTCCTATGCAAGATGGTGCTTATCTTACCAGTTACATTTTTATTCAATGTGACATCTAAAAAGGCACTGTCTCATTGCTGTGCTCTACTGAGAACCTAAGAAAATCTGTAGTTTTCTCCAGGTAATCAACAAAGTTTAACAGTTCATCACTGCCCTGTGCCCACAACAAAAAAATATCATCAACAAATCTGGAATAAAAAATATTGAAGTCTTCCACAAAAGTTCACATTTAAAAATATTTTTATCTTCCCAGAAGGCTAACACTAAATTAGCATATGAGTTGGCATAGGGTGTGCCCATAGCAACACCCTGTACCTGCCTATAATGTGTTCCATTACAAAGAAAGATGTTATTTTCCAACACCAGTGCTAGTGCTTCATGGATTAAAGTATTGGTATTCTCATCATATATATTGACTGCATGCAGTACGTCTTTCCCTGACTTTAACCCAAATTCATTTGTGATGACTGTGAACAGACTGTTGATATCCATAGTTACCATCAACACATTCTTCAAATCTAAAGTTTGGCAAGCATCATATAATTTTGATAAGAATTGTGCAGGGTCTTTCAAAATACTAAGAAAATAAGCTAGCAGATTTTTTAATTTTGCATCTACCCACATAGATAAATGTTCAGCAACCCATCCCCTCCCTGAAACTATTGGTCTCATCGGTGGGGGTACGGTATTTTTATGCATTTTTGGTAGTCCTTTAAAAATAGGAATTACTGGATGTTCAATGCTTAAAATACATACAAATCATCATCTAACACTCCATTTATTCTTAAAGGCCTTAGCTTCTTACCAACATTACTTATATATTGCGTAACCATCAAAGGTGAGACATTTCTATAAGTACTGATATCACTAGTTAGGGCATCCAAGGATTGTATGTATGCTGTATCCATAACTGCAATGGCCCCACCCTTATCAGCTGGTTTGATAACCAGTCTATCATCATTCATTAGATCTAGCAGTGCTTGCCTTTCCAAATTAGTTAAGTTATTAAACTTGCATGTTGCATTGTCAAGAGAAAGTCTTATTTCATCCTCACAAGTTTTTAAAAAAATATGAACTGTGCAGGCTGAGCTCTCTCAACTCAGGACTGGCAAGACCAGACAGGAGGAGAAGGAAACCACGCACACCACAAACCCAGTTTCACATAGAACTATCACAACTGCAAAACAAACACATAAACACACAATGACATACTCGGAGGCACTGATCAAAAATCTACCAAAACTACAGAGGCCTCCAAAGCAGACACCCAAGCAACTGCCACCTCAAGACATAAGACATGCAACACATAGTTCTCAAAGTCAGTGTGCTAAACAGTCACAGCCCTTAAGGCCAAACACAATGCCAGACACACTTGTTATAGGTGACTCCATAGTCAGACACACTGACGTCCCACTCACCAGACTGAACAAGGAAAAGATCACAGTAAGCTGCCTGTCAGGCGCTAGAATCCGCCACATAACACAAGCACTCAGGTCACTCCACAGCAAGTACAAGTATGACTCAGTCATTGTCCATGCCGGTGTGAACGACCTCAGACGTACCTCCCTGGACTACATGAAAAGAGACATAGAGGAGCTCTCAGATTATGTAGCCCAGGCCGGTATGACCCTGACCCTGAGCAGTATCCTACCCTCACCAAGAATGATGCCACAATACAGAGACAAAATGATCAGCTTTAATAATTGGCTTAATTACTGGTGTCATTCTAAGGGGATCCAATGTCTGTCTGCCTGGGATGACATGCTTGACAAGCCACGCTGCTTCAAAGGGACGGCTTGCACCTGTCACCCTGGGCTTCCGGATATTGGCAAAGGCTCTTGCCACCCCCATAGTGCCTTTTTTAGGCAAGGCTCAAATGATAAACCTACCGCCCTAGAAAACAAAAATGGAGAAAAACTAAAGGTAATACTGCTCAATGCCAGAAGTCTAAACCTCAAGATGCATGCCCTCGAAGCCCTCCTCAGTATGGAGAACATCGATGTCTGTGCTGTGACTGAAACCTGGTTCAAGGCTCCTGAGAGCACCCCAGCACTATCAGGTTATACCTCATATCATGCGTTCCGGCACCAAAATCCGGACTGAACCACAAAAGGAGGGGGAGTATCCATATTCATAAAGGATACCCACACCTCCAGGTTAGTGGCAACGCACGAAGCATCGGAGACCATCCAGGTGCAATTAACCATAGGTAAAACGGCCCTACAGTTTGTAACATGCTACAGACCACCTTCTCAAACTCAGGAAACCCACACAGCCTTCCTGAAGACACTGGAGAGTATGAATGTCTCTCCAAACACCATCACATTGGGTGACTTCAACTACCCAAACATAGACTGGGAACATTACTCAAGCCCCAACACCCTAGCCCAAAGGTTCCTTGAGTTCATAAACTCAAATGCTATGGAACAACTAGTCACCATTCCCACAAGAGGAGAAAATATACTAGACCTGATCATCACAAACATGGGGACAAAATGCTCCACACCGAAGTATATCCCTCATTGGTGAGATCAGACCATAAATTAATCTCACTGGAGATCCACAGCCCACCCCCACCCACAGCAAAAGACCACAGTGAAGAACTTCTCAAAAGCAAACTTCACACTTCTTAAGACTGGAGTGGTATCCTTCAAGGCCCCCGAGCCAGTGGAAACCACAACCCACGCTGCTGAAACCCTTACAAATGCCTTCTACGAGCACCTCCAGGAATGTATGGATCAAGCAATCCCTAATAAAATCAAGACCCTTTCCACCAAAGGCAGGCGCCCGGTCTGGTGGACCCCAGCCATAAACAAACTCTACAACAAGAGGAGAAAGCTACATGACAGAGCAAAATCCCTAAAAGGGAAGGCATCTCTGATCAATACTAGCAAAAAACTACGATCACTCATAAAATCATCCAAGGCCAACTTTGAGAGAAAAATCGCTAATGACACAAAAGACAGTCATAAAGCCTTCTTTAGCTATGTTAGAAACCTGGGTGGAAACTCGCAGATATGCTCAGAATTAGTCCAAAATGATAAAAAAATCAATCACTGAACCCACAGACATTGCCAACATACTGGCAGACAGGTTCAGTGCAAATTTCTCCTCCCCAAAAGGAGAAATATCTATCCCACCAGAGTCTAGCCTCCCAAACATCTCAGATGCCCAGGTGAGAGCTGCTCTCTCTAAAGCAAAAAACACAGCATCAATGGGACCGGATGGTGTCCCCGGCTGTGTGCTACACGAACTCAATGAGGAACTAAACCCACACATAAGGCTGCTGTTTAATCTTAGCCTTACTACAGGATACGTACCCAAAGAATGGCGTACGGCAACTGTGGTCCCACTCCACAAAGGCGGTGCTTCTACGGACCCTGGAAATTACCGCCCCATAAGCTTGACGAGCCTTGTCTGCAAAGCTATGGAGAGGATCATAATGGAACTCATAAATAAAGACATTGGGGACCTACAGACACTGGATCCTACCCAATTTGGCTTTGTCAGGGGCAGATTCTGCCTCTTGAACTTGGTCGACTTTTTCGAAACAGTCACTAAGGCCATTGATGAGGGTAAGGCAGTTCACACAGCCTACCTTGACCTGGCAAAAGCGTTCGACACAATACCCCACTCGGGCATCATACAAAAGCTCACCAGCTTAGATGTAAACCCATATGTCACAAGATGGGTTGCAAACTGGCTCAAGGACAGAACACACAGGGTTAGAGTTGCTGGTGCCATGTCAGACTCTAAGCCGGTCACGAGCGGTGTCCCACAGGGCTCAGTCCTGGCCCCCTCTTGTTCGGCATTTATTTTTCTGAAGTGCAGGCAAACATAGGGGATTGTGGCTGACAAAATTTGCAGATGACTGCAAACGGGCACCATAATTGACACTCCATCAGACACAGACATCCTCCAGAGAGGTCTCATAGAAATGGATAACTGGTGCCAGAGCCATGGCCTTAAGCTAAATGCCACAAAATGTATAGTCATACCCTTTGGGAAAAACAAGGTAACCCCTAATTACCACATAGGTGGTAATCCATTAAACACGGAAGAAGTTATCAGGGACCTGGGGACCCAAGTTGACAGTAACCTCTCTTTTGACACTCACATTGCCAAAGTGGTTAGGAAGACCTTCTACATTGCCCACCTGATCATGAAGGGATTCACATCCAGATCAGGAGAGGTCATTGTACCCCTGTACTCTTCACTTATCAGACCAATGATTGAGTACAACGCCCCATTCGGAATGTACCTTACCCGACACCTGCAGCAGTTGGAAAGACCCCAAAAGTTCCTCACCAAAAGGATAAAGGGGCTCAAACATATGTCATACGATGCCCGACTGAAGAAACTCCAGCTCTATTCAGTCGCATACAGTCTGCCCAGAGGTGATCTGTGCCTGACATACAAGGCCATGTCCAACCCGGAATTAATGGACATGCTCCACCTCAAAAAATCCAAATCCACCAGAGCTACGAGAGCAAGAGACTTAAACCTCAACACGGATATAAATAGGACGTGCTGGAGGGACAGATTCATCACCCAGAGACTCCCTACACTATGGAACAAAATCCCAGTCCATGTGAGGCAGAGCCCCTCACTGACTCTGTTCAAGAGAAATCTTGACGAGTGGATGGGAGATCGTAGGTTTACCCCGGGAATCATCTCTGTATCACTGCTGGACAGAGGCACAGCAAACTAATGGGTACAGTATTCTCATCCTAAGGGGTGGTGAAAGCCACACACACTCTGGCTAGGCTTATAAATGCCCTAGGGTAGATAGCCTAGTATGAACCTATGAACCTATGGTACAAAAGTACTCGGATGTTTCATAACATTAGTATAATGGCGGTTTCCCCTAAACATGTTATTCAGAATAACACTCCATCCAAACGTGCAAATCTAGTATAACTTCACTTAATACTGATGCCCTACTGGGTACAAACAATAATCCTTTACCTAAAACATTCATTTGTTCTTTAGTCAAATGAACACTAGATATATTAAATACATTACAGTCATTAAAATCAGTCAATTCATGACTCTCCGCCGTATCACATCCCTTTGTACAGAGCGACCTCACCTATTTTCTGTTTTCTTCCTTACTGGTACTGGGAAAGTTGGAAAAGTCATAGAGCTGCTCCTTGCTGCAAAAAAAGAAGATGATGAAGAAGGAAGTGAGGTTTTCAGTCTTGCTACCATACTGATACTGGGCTGTTTCGTTCCCTGTGTGATGTCATCAGCCCGAGCCATAGTAGAGGTGTTGCTGTTAGGATCCATGGCAACCATGGAACCTTCTGTTGCCGTGGTTGTAGCCACAGAAGCAATGTTCACATTTTGTTGAATATTACCATTCTGAAAAACATCACTGAGCTCAGTAGACACATTGTTGTTATGTAAGTTACTTGCTACTACTGGATTAGATTCAGTTCTAGCCTGCTCACGAGGGCATGTAAAAATACAGCCTGTCATGAAACCCTGATAGTCCCTTTGCAGCTTTTTCATCTTCATTTGCTGCAATTTATTTTCAGACAAGGCTATATTATTCAATACTTGGGCAATTTTACACAGATGTTGGTCTGCTGCAAGTCATGTCCGAGTTTTTATGCTGGAAAAACTAATTGTAAGTTAAAAACACGAATACTGCACCATCTGTCATCTATTAGACAGAAGGATAAACATAATTCATTGTACCAGCATGTTTCTAGCTTTCCACACCATACTTTTGTTTTTATGGTTCTACATGTTGCACAGATGAAAAAAAAAGGGGGGGGGGCATTGTCAATGATACAGAGTATGCAGAGTTAGGATGGATCATACGGTTGGGTGCTGACAACCCACCTGGGTTAAACAGTTCTGTACCTTTAAAACCAGCCTTAAAGAAAAGGCGGGTCAAGTATAGAAAGTAAATGGTTGCTTTTAGAAATGTTTTAATATTTAAAGACTGTTATGGTTATGTGAAGTTTGTCTGACGAAGGGTTTTTTAACCTGAGAGCGCTTACGTTTTACAATAAAATATTACGGCCAGTTTGGACTCGGTTTCATTTGTTTTTGGATTTGAAGGCAAACAAACTCTGCTCTTTATCAGACAATGAGGCATGAGTAACAGTGAAGGAGACTGGTGTGGGTGTTTCTGAGGAAGGGGGATCAAACGGAACTGTAGTAGACACAATTGTGACCCAGTGCTGGAAGGGCCTTGAGAGCACCTCATGCCTCTCTTACTGCCATCTTCTATTCTGGAAAGCCTTTCAACCCAACTGTTTCCCTCTTACTAATTCCTGTAGAAAAGATCTTGTTTAAGGGAGATATTCCTGTGGTAATTAGGAAAGGGAGGGTGGTATAAGTGCTAGACAGATTTCAAAGTCCCCCTTGTCATCTATTTTCTTAAACACCCAAAGGCCTGGAGTACAGAAAGTAGCTCTAAATCCAAGGAAGCAGTGAGTACCTGCACTTTTACATTTTGTTATAGATTACATCCTCAGCCAAGACTACCTTCTAAGGACCGACTACCACATCAGCAGCTATGCTTGCTGCATTAGCACATTCATACCCACATTTGACAGAATGATTTTCTAACAGTAAGGAGGTCTGGACTTGCTGGAGCAAGACAGCCTTCCTACCCTCCTCCTGTCACTCCTGCACAGCTTTCTGACACCTGACTGAGGACATATTCTTGGTATTTAAGGATGTGAAAGTCACAGCTCATGGTCCTATAAAAGCTAGTTTGCCAGCACTTTTTTTTGATTCCCAATTGATTTCAGCAGGACAAGGAAATCGGACCATTATTGGTGGTTGTGATGGAACGAATCACTTTACATTGGTAAATAGGGTCTATGTTAAATATTCGAACATCCAAAATGTCGAACGTTACATGGTCGAGACCAAATGTTCGACATTTGGATGTTCGAATATTAAATAAAAGAAAAAAAAAAAAACACACCTTAACATTGTGAGCAGGGGCCCGGGCAAGCACCGCTGCACCCCCCACACCCCCTACTTAAATATACAAACTCCGAGACCGCACTTCAGTGCAGAAAAGGGAAATTCTCCCTAACTGCACTGTACGGCGCCATTGAAAGTCAATCTTCAAACACTTGAAATTTCGAATGTTTGGTCTTGACCATGTAACATTCAAAATTTTAAGCGTTCGAAGAATTGACATAGACCCGGTAAATATTGGAGGAGTTACTAGGAAGATTAATTTTAAGAGTTGGCTCAATCAGTCGGTCCTATTTACTGGTGAAGGAGGAAGGGATAATGTGACTTCATCCAGTTCTGTAGATGACCATTTTTGTGCATTTGAGAAGAAATGCAGTAAATTTAAATCACTGTGGCTAGATAATGCCTACCTGAGGGAATGCATTAGGAGTGAGAGAGTCCCTAAGAGCCTAAGGATTTTTAAGTTTCTTAACAACGTTTCAAAAGGATCGATATTTGATCAAACTAGAATAGAATTAATATCCCTTTTGGTTAAACACAACAGTCGGACTATGGAGACCCTAGCCAAAGAAATTAAGGAACTTGAGGTATTTATTAACAATGATTTACTTTTTGAAGCTAAAAGTTATAAGTATGAAAATATTATTCAAAAAATAGACAATGTTTGTAAGAGGAAGTATGATAGAAATTGTAAGATGCTGATTAGAAATATGAAGGACTATGAGACTGGTAATGTATACCCATTAAATAAGAGGGGGAGGGATATTGATCAAAAGTGTAATAGTAATTTCTATGATGCTATGGCCTTTCCTGTATACAATGAACGCCAGGGTGAACCTATTATTGAGGAGAATTCAAACAATTTTGTTTGGAATTCCCCCTTTGAGATGTTTGGAGAGACTAGCATAATGAAACCCTGCTACCAATGGGTTCAGCTTCAAGGAGGGAACCTCCCCCCACTCACCAAACAATTCAAGGAGGAGGAACAAGAGGGTGGAAGACATGGTATTAGGTGGTTTTGGAAATGGTAAGGACTTTAGTGGAATTGTATTTAACTTGTAATGTTGTGAAATTTATAACTACAGTAATTTGGAAATCAAATATATTTATGCTATGTTGTTATGTAAGGGGTTTTCTATTGTTCCAGCAAGACTGCTGAATTTGGTTGATTTGCTTATTGAATTAAAGTTATTTACAAGAAAAATGAATATTCAATTATTTTTTGAAGGGAGGAGTGAACTTGGTTCTTATGGTTTGAAAAGAAAAAGTATTTTTAATCCCCCTATGAACCTACTGAATAATATGCTGATCTATACATCAAAAACTAAGCATATGAGATTTGGGAGACGTAAATTGAAAGGTGAATATTTAATACAGCACACAGTGATTGAAACTGTAGACTCATTTAAGGACCTGGGTATATGGGTAGATACAGCTATGTGTTTTTCTACTCATGTCAACCAATTCATTAATGACAGTTACAGAAAGTACAGCTGTGTACACTTACCATAAATGTAGATGTTCAAGTGTATTAACTGCTGCAGTCATCACCTGTGGGTTATCCCTGCTGTGGAAGCCCTCGGCCGGCCCAAATACCAGAGTCAATGTTTTTGTGCGCCGGCTGCTATAGTCTGTAGTCTGACAGCAGGTCGTCAGTACTATAAAGCAAGGCAGCCAATGTCATTACATCAGTTTTTCTTGCCCTAACCTGTCAGAAGCACAAGGGAAAAGAGAAAAATGGTCATGGTGGCCAACAGCCACCCTGGGAAGCATGTGTCTCCCTAGGAAAAGATGAGAAAAGGGGGATGGAGGGAGGGAAACCACGACTGCAACACTGAACACATTTGAACATCTACATTTATGGTAAGTATACACAACTGTACTATGTTCTTCATGTTTCACTGTTGCAGTCATCACCTGTGGGAGGATTCCCAAAGCTGAGGTAAAGGGTGGAAGGAAAGATAGAGCCCTAGGTATGGGTCAGGAGGCCCTGCAGGATTGCAGAGGCACACCCTGCCCTAGACTTCGAAAAAAGTGGTAGGTGGTAATGCTTTGTAAAGGTATGGACAGAGGTCCAGGTGGCCGCTTCCAATATGTCCCTGGTAGGTAATCCTCTGAGGAAGGCAGTGGAAGTGGAGGTTGCCCTAGTGGAGTAGGTACGGACTGACCTAAGGATGGGTTTCCCATGTAGTCTGTAGAAGAAATGGATACAGTGTGAAATCCATTTGGAAATGGGCGTCCCCTCTGCCCCTGGGGCAAAGCTTACAAGAAGCTGGTCAGTTTTTCTGAATGGCTTAGTGCAGGCCAGACAGTATCTGAGTTGTCTGTGTACGTCTAGTGAGTGCAGAATTCTTTCCTCCTTATTTTGGGGGTTGGGTGGGAAAGTGTATGGCCTGGTTAAGGGTCACATCAGATACCACCTTTGGTATAAAGGAGGGATTACTTCTCAAGGAGACTCTGTCTGCATGGAAAATTCTGAAGGGCTTGACCGCCATGAGAGCTTGAAGTTCCGAGACCCTTCTGGCAGGGGTGATAGCTAGTAGAAAGACAGTCTTCCAGGAGAGATATTTTAATTCTGTTGAAGCGGCAAGTTTGAAAGGAGGTAAGGTCAGTTTCTCTAACACATAATTCAGGTCCCAGGGTGGAGTAGGAGGTCTTCTGGGAGGCCTAATATTAGATGCCCTTCTGAGGAATTGCTTAACCAATGGATGAGAGAAGAGGGGTGGGTCTGAGTCATAATGGACAGAGATGGCCGAGGCATGGATTTTAATGGAGGAGAAAGAGAGGTCACTATTGAGCAACTCTAATTAATTCAGGATGAGGAGGATGGAAGGTTGGGAGGTACAGCCCCTTTTGATTGCTTCCAGGAGCAGAATCTTTTCCATTTTCCTGCATAATATTTTCTTGTGCTGGGCCTTCTGCTTAACAGTGACTTCTTGTTAGATTTTAGTGTATGAGCCATGCTGAAAGTTTGAGAGTCTGTAGGTCTGGGTCCAGTACCTTTCCCCTCTCCTGGGTCAAGAGGTCTGACCTTGGGGGAAGCAGCTTGGGGGGGCTGTAAGGTCAGATTGCATAGTAAGGGGTACCAATGTTGTCTGGGCCAATCTGGAGAGATGAGGATGGCCTTTGGTCTCTCCTCTCATTTTAATCAGAACCTTGGGAATAAGGGACAGAGGAGGGTATGCGTACACAAAGAGGGAGCACCAGGGGAAGGTCAAGGCATCCACCTTCCATGCTAGGAGGTGATGCTCCCTGGTGCAAAACTTGTGCAGCTGGGTGGTTGAGGTGTGAGGCAAAAAGGTCCACCTCTGAGGTCCCCGACTCCTGGGTGAGTTGCAGAAAGATTTTTCTGTGGAGCTGCCATTTGTGGGGGTCCAGTAAGTTTCTGCTTAGGTGGTCTGCCAGTGTGTTGTTGATCCCTGGTAAGTACTGGGCAATTAGGTTTAGCCCTTTGGAGGTGACCATAAGCCACAGACTCATGACTAACCTGCACAGGGTGTAAGATTGGGTGCCCCCTGCTTGTTGATGTACCACATTACTGTGGTGTTGTCTGTTTTTATAAGGAAGGACCCTGGGCTAAGATGGGGTTGGAAGGAAGCCAGAGCATTCTGCACTGCCATCATTTGTTTCTGGCTGATGTGCAAGTGAGTTGCTGAGCATTCCACAGGCCTTGGGTACACCTGCCTGCTAGGTGAGCGCCCCAAGCTATGTCTGAGGCATTGGTGATTGTCTGGCTAGAAGGGTGGAGGATGAAGGGAAGACCCTTGTTCATGGCACAAGCCTCTGCCCACCAGAAAAATTCATCCCTTATGCAAGGAATCAATGGGAGGGTGGTCTCTAGGGACTGAGAGTGCTGACACCAAAGGTTTTTTAAGTACCAATGAATCTTTCTCATGTAAAGCTGGGCGAGAGGTATGAGGAGGATGCGAGATGCCATGTATCCCAGGGCTTGCAGGAACTTCCTCGCAGTGAGGTGACTTCTGGAAACCAGCTGGGTGAAGCAGAGAGGCAGGAAACTCTGCTTTTCTGGGGATAGGAAGGCAATTAGGGTTGCTGTGTCTAGCCCAGCTCCCAGTAAAACAATTTTCCTGGTGAGGTTTTGCTTTGATTTTTTTTCGTTGATGGTGAACCCTAGGGAAGTTAGGAGTTCTTTGACAAAGAGAAGATCCTGCAGCAACTTTTCTTTCTTAACAAAAAGGATACGAACGACTCAGGGTAAAAACAAGGTGCATAAAACAGATATGTAAAATGAAATAAAATGCACCAAGTTAACACACAAACATACGTTTATTCAAACCAAAAATAAAAAAGGTTAGCGCTTTCACAACTACACTAGTTGCTTCATCAGACACAGTAGTTTAACATAATAAAGCTTATATAGAAGATGCAATAAAGTCAGCAAACAATCCAGTAGTCACATGTTCCAATGCTTATATATGGGTAACATTAAATATACTTAAATGTAAATATAAATAAAAATATAAATATGCATTGATATACTAATAAACAGTTAAAACATTACTAAAAATATATATAAAAGACTTAGTTAAAATTTTGAGTTTCTGACTTCATATCCTTCAGAAAATATAACAATGCAAAATCTGTCATTCTAGCAACTTTCTACTTTTATAGAGACAATATTTAAAATCTAAACTAAAAGAATACGAACAACTCAGGGTAAAAACAAGGTGCATAAAACAGATATGTAAAATGTAATAAAATACTTAAAGAAATATAATAATATAATAATTCTAGTGCTTCAATGGTCTGGCTTTTAAAAAAGGTTTTAAGGAACTATTTCCATTCAAGCCAGGATATTTCTCAGCATTCAACTTAAGAATCCATTTTTGTTCTATGCTTTCTGTAGTATTTTCTAAGTCACCTCCCCTTATATTTGAGAGGACCTGTTGAATAACAAAAAACTTAAAAGTATGAGACGAATCAGTTTTTCGAACATGATTTGCCAGTGCACTTGTCTCTTTGCAATTATTTACATCTAACATGCTCAAGGATCCTCTCTTTCAGGACCCTATTAGTTTTCCTACATAATATGCAAAACATTTTTGACAGAAACAAAAATACACAACATTAGCAGTCCTACAATCACCATAGCTATAAATGGTTATAGTAAATTTACGTAGAGGATGAATAAATGTGTTGCTATGAATATATTTACATGCAGTACAATGTCTGCATGGAAAAGTACCAACACGTGTAGAAAAATCAAATCTATTAGGTTCTGTTCTATAACATAAATGTTGTTTTAAAGACTTGTTATTCCTGAAAGAAAATAACGGAGTTTCACTGATTATATTAGTCAACTCTGGTACTTCTTGAAGTAAATGCCAATTTCTCTTTATAATCTTCGTATATTCATTAACATTGCTAGAATATTGAAAAACTGCTCGAAAATGATTGTCTGAAGTATGAGTATTTCTGTCTTCTTTATCTGTCATAGTTGTAAAATAAGGTCTGCATCTGCTATTTCTTAATTTCCATGCTTCAGTGATAGTCTTTGTCTACAACAACTTCAAGAAAATATTGTTTCATATGAGAAAAGAATTCAAACAGTTAAATTGAATAAATTGAATCAAGATAAACTTGATTTTATGAAAAATCAGGTTTTCTCTTGGCACACAGAACACATGAGGGTGTTGGAACAAGAGAATGCTAATTTACAGAGTAATCAGTCTGTTGCTACTTCCGCTCCTCAAGGAAGAAAGTTTATACTACCTGAAACTGCTACTGAATCAAATACAGTAAGCTCTCTGTGAGGTATTTCTGCGGCCTTTCCAGTTGTAGATGTCTTGTGAGGTACATACGAAAAGGGACGTTGTACTCTATATAATGGATCTAATGAGTGATGAGTAGTGGGGAACAATGACCTCTTTTTTTCTGGATGAGAAACCTTTTGTGATGAGGTGTGCCACGTAGAAGGATTTCCTGACTACTGTGGCGATGTGATTATCAAAGGAAAGACTACTGTCCGCCTATGTCCCAAAGTCTCTTATCACACTTTCGGTTACGTATACTACCACCCATATTGTAGTTCAAGGGTACAGAGTTTTTACTAAAGGGGATGACAATGCACTTTTTGGCATTGAGCTTGAGGCCATAGCCTTGACACCAGGCATCTGTCTCAGTGAGGCCCTTTTGTAGGATGTCCACATCGTTAGGAGTTTTGATTATGGCTCCTAGTTTGCAGTCATCTGTGAACTTCATTAGCCAAAGACCTTCTGTGTTAGCCTGTACTTCAGAGAAGTAGATACCAAACATGAGAGGACCCAGGACTGAACCCTGTGGTACTACAGTTGTCACTGGTTTGAAGTCGGATTTGGAGTCTGCTACTTTCACAGTGTGGGTTCTGTCAGTGAGCCAGTTGGCAACCCATCTTGTGATATAGGGATTTATACCTAGTTTACTGAGTTTATCTATAATTCCAGAGTGGGGGATGGTGTTGAAAGCCTTTGCAAGATCTAGATAGGCTGTGTGAACCACCTTACCCTCGTCTATGGCTTTGGTGACTGCTTCAAAGAAGTCTATCAGGTTTAGGAGACATGATCTGCTTTTACAAACCCAAACTGGGTGGGGACGAGAGTTTGGAGATTAACAACATCTTTGTTTATAAGTTCCATGATGATACGTTCCATGGCCTTGCAGACAAGGCTTGTCAGACTAATGGGGCGGTAGTTCCTGGGGTCTGTGGTGGCTCCCCCCTTTTGGAGTGGGATAACTGTCACTATGCGCCATTCAGCAGGCACAAAGCCTGAGGTGAGGCTACGATTGAACATGGTACTTAGATGGGGTGCCAGTTCGTTCTGTAGTTCATGCAGAACGCAGCCTGGGATGTTGTCCGGTCCCATGGATACTGTGTTCTTGGCTTTGGAGAGTGTGGTTTTTACCACTGCAGTCGTGATTACAGGAAAGTACAGTTGTGTACCTACCATAAATGTAGATGTTCGAGTGTATTCACTGCTGCAGTCATTACACTTGGGTTATCCTGCTGGCAGGCGACCCGTAGTCGGCCCGAGTTCCAAAGTCTTGGTCCGGCGTTGGTTGCTGTCGCTCCTTCCCTGATGTCAGTGCACCAGGGGAATAAAAGTTGCAACTGATGCCATTTTCTTCAGTTTTTCTTGCCCCAGATGTCAGGTGCCGCCAGATATGAAGGCTGTAAAGATAAAAATATGCCAACCAACCATGCATATATCACAAAAAACATTTTCTTTTTTCTAAAAGCAAATGCACCACATAGGTTGTATAGAATAGAGAAGTACAGAATAGTTCCAGCAAAAAAGGGGGATGGTGAGTGGGTAACCTGGACTGCAACAGTGAATACACTCGAACATCTACATTTATGGTAGGTACACAACTGTACTATTTTCATCGTGTTTCACTGTTGCAGTCATTACACTTGGGTAGAATCCCAAAGCTGAGGTTGGGTGGCTGGGTCTAGATTGGATTTGGTGAGGCTAATAAGTCCTGCAGAACTGCAGTGGCAAAGCCTGCTATGGATTTGGAGTAGAGAGGTAGGTGGTAGTGCTTGGTAAAAGTGTGCACTGAGCTCCAGGTGGCAGCTTCTAATATGTCTTTGGTTGGTACCCCACTGAGGAAGGCTGCTGAAGTGGCTGCTACTCTGGTTGAATGTGGCCTAATGCCCTTAGGCACTGATTTGCCATGCTGTGAGTAGCAGAAACGAATGCAATGGCCTATCCATTTTGAAATAGTCTGTTTTGACATAGCCTTTCCTTGTGATCCTGCAGCATATGCCACTAACAGTTGCTCAGTCTTTCTGAAAGCTTTAGTTCTGTCCAAGCAGAAGTGTAGCTGTCTGTGTATGTCCAAAGAATGCAGAAGAAGAAGAATTTTCTCACCCTTGTTCTGTGGGTTTGGATAAAAGGTAGGCAAGTGAATGGTTTGGTTAAGAGCCATACTGGACACCAACTTAGGCATAAATGTAGGGTTCATCCTCAGAGAAACCCTGTCTGGATGAAAAATGATAAAAGGTTCCACAGCCATGAGTGCCTGTAACTCCGAGACTCGTCTTGCAGAGGTTATTGCTAGGAGCAGAGCTGTATTCCAGGATAAGAATTTTATATCAGCTGTTGAAGCTGGCTCAAAAGGAGGCAGTGTGAGTTTTTCCAAGACATAATTTATGTCCCATACAGGTATTGGTGCTCTCCTTGGAGGTCTTATGTTTTTGGCCCCTCTGAGGTACTGCCTTATTAAAGGATGAGAAAAGATAGGTGGTTCCGTATTGTAATGGGCTGAAATGGCAGAGGCATGAATCTTAATTGATGAAAAGGATAGGCTTTTGTTCAGCATCTCAGATAAGTATTGTAAAATTTGAGGAATATTTAGTACAAACGTGTCAATACCTTGTTCCTGGTTCCAAGCACAGAATCTTTTCCATTTTTCTGCATAAGATTTTCTGGTACTGGGCCTAAGATAACATCCATTACAGTTTTGGGAGAGAGAAGTGTTCTGAATGGCTACATTACCTGCCATGCTGCCAGATTTAAGGTCCTGAGTTGGTTGTGCAGGATCTGATTGTTTTGTTGGGTCAGTAAGTGAGAAGTTTGAGGCAATGTCCAGGCTGGACCTTGAGACAAGTTCTTTAGGATTGGGTACCAGTGCTGGCGTGGCCAGTCTGGGGCAATCAGTATCATTTTTGGCATCTCTTGTTTAACCTTTAGGAGTACCTTGGGGAGGAGAGGCAGTGGAGGAAAGGCATATACTGTGAGGTTTTTCCAGCTGAAGGATAGGGCATCCACTTTCCATGCTTGCTTGTGATAAATCCTTGTGCTGAATCTCTGTAGTTGGCAGTTGTGAGGGGAAGCAAATAGATCTATGTCTGGGCATCCCCATTTCCTTGTTATCATGCTGAAGACTTGTCGATCCAGTTTCCACTCGTGGGGATCCATGTGGTTTCTGCTTAGTTCGTCTGCCAAAGTATTTATTTTTTTTTTATTGTGCTTGCAAGTGAACCTGATAAGTCAATGCTGTGTCTCACAAAGTCATGGCTTGTCTGCAGAGGGGGTAGGAATGTGTGCCTCCCCTGCTTGTTTATGTGCCACATGACTGTAGTATTGTCCGTCTTTAACAGTAGTTGTCCTGGATGAAGCAGATCCTTGAAAGCTGTCAGGGCATTCTGAACAGCTAGCATCTCTTTTTGATTGATATGAAGATGCATTTGGCTTGCGAGTCATGTGCTCTGAATACACTGTCCTGCCATGTGGGTCCCCCAGGCATAATCTGATGCATCCGTTGTTAGTGTCTGCCTGGCTATGGGTAAAGTGAATGGCTGCCCCCTGTTGTGGTGACAGGCCTGTGCCCACCATCGAAACTCCTGTTGCAGGCAGGGAATGAGGGTAATTAATGTTTCCAGGCTGTGGCAACGTTGAGTCCAAACACTTTTTAGATACCACTGTAGTTTCCTCATATGCAGTCTGGCATATGGAATTAGCAGAATGCAGGATGCTATGAAGCCCAAAGCCTGCAGAATTTTTCTTGCAGATAACTGGGTCTTTGTTGCCAACATTCTGAAGTAAGTGGTCAGTTGCCTTTGTTTGTCTGGTGTGAGATAAGCCACCTGGGCAGTTGTATTTAAGCTTGCACCCAGGAATATTATCTCTTGAGAGGGTACTAGTTTTGATTTCTTTTCGTTTACTGTGTACCCTAGGCAAATTAATAATCTTTTTACAAACGCCGGATGCTTTAGTAGAATGTCTTTGTTCTCTGCTTGAATAAGGAAGTCATCCAAGTAAGGATATATTTGAATTGCCCTTTGTCTGCAAAATGCAATTACTGGTGACAGGCATTTTGTGAAGACCCTGGGTGCAGTAGATAAGCCAAAGGGCAGTGCAGAGAATTGGTAATGCATTGAGCCAGCTATGAATCTGAGGTATTTTCTGCAAGACTGTCTGATTGGGACATGCAGGTATGCCTTTTATAGGTCCAAAGTTACGAGCCAAGCCCTCTTCCCTAGCATGGTCAGTAACTGCTGCAGAGCCAACATTTTGAATTTTGGAACGTTCAGAAAAATCCTTGTCCCTGCTTTTGTTGTGGCACTTGCTGAATGGCCCTCATGTCCATGAGGGATGAAACTTGTTTTTGTGCCTCTGCCCATTGATTGTGTGGCAGGTCTGGCATACCTTTTGCCCTTGGCAGGGTGTGAAAGTGGAACCTGTAGCCCTGAGACACTATGTTCAAGACCCATTTGTCCTGGGTAATCATGTGCCAATTTGGTGAAACAAGTGCTAGTTTTCCCCCTAAGGGGGCTGCCAAAATATAAGTGCTTGGTTCTGGCAGAGGAAAGTCATTGGGACTGTTTCCTGTATGGTTGCGATTTATCTTCTCCACTTTTGGAGGTAGAAGCACCCCATTGTTTAGGCCTGTATGAGCCTTGGGGCTGGGATCTGCCTCTCTGCCTCTTTGTGATCTGTCTGAGACTGGAAAGGACCAATTCTTTGCAGGCCAGTTCCTGCTAAATCTGGGTGGCTGTACCTGTAGGAAATCCTTAACTGTCTGCATGGATTTCACTTTATCCTCCATTTTCTTCAACACCTCTTCTGCCTTAACACCAAACAAAGTATCATGCTGTAATGGAGCATCCAATAATTTTGCTTTAACATGATCAGGCAGATTCTGTTCCTTTAGCCAAGTATGCCTTCTAATGACAGAACCCGTAACAGCGGCCCTGCAAGAGGCCTCCAGTGATTCAAAACCACATTGCAAAGTATGCTTTCCCACTTGTTCAGCTGCATGCAATAAATCCTGCATTTCTTTTTTATCAGAACATTCAGAATTTGTCAACATTTTCTGTTTAAGCAGTGAGATTAAGTATTGCTGATATTTAAGCATATGAAATTGACAATTTAAAGCCCTTACAGCCAAGGTAGCAGAAGTGTAAACTTCTTCCCCCATCTGTCCAGTGCCCTAGAATCCCCATCAGAGGGGACAGGGTTTTTTGCAGTGGAAGCCTTCACCCCTTTGGGACCCTGAGATATAGTTTCTGGGTCAGCAGCAGGGTTTTTATATAGAAATTTATGAGAGTCTGGAACCCTGTAGTATCTGTCTGGCTTAGCAGGTGCACGGGGTAGAGAGTCAGGAGACAGGCCGGACTCTGAAAATACATCATCTACAGTGTCTAGAACAGGTGGAATAGCAAGAGGTCTGTGCTGAGGTAGTAAAAAAAAGTCTCTGAGCCTTTTCTTAGATTCTGAGTAATTTTGGCTCTCCCAGTGAAAATGCTCCCTCATGGTATTCAGGGTTTCCCCAAAGGAATAATCCTCAGGAGAGGCTGAAGGGATAGATTCTTCAGCATCAGAATTCTCATAGGGAGGAAAACAGTATCCCTGTTCAGAAGAGGAGTCAGAGGAAAATGAAGCCTGATCAGAAGAGTCATATTCTGTGTCTTGCCTAGGCCTCTTATCAGGAGGGGGATGGGAACACCTGATCAAAGTAATTAGGTCTTCAGCCATTTTAAGCATCTGTTTCTTAGGCATTGAAGTCTGTCCAGAAGAATGCTGTACTTGTTTCTTTGTCTGTAGAGCTGTTTTAGTCTTTGAAGCTGAGGAAGGCTTGACATATAATTGTGTAGGTCTGAAAACACCCTCAGAAGCCAATGCCTGCTCAGCGGCTCTGGACCCATCTGAGGGAATTACTTCCGAGAGTCCAATACCTTGAGTATCCAAGAGGCCTAGTCGGCTCCACGTGGGAGTCGGAAGCGGCCTGTGGCTCTTAGGTAGTGGGCGTCAGGGGCTGAGAAAGCGCCTCACTGAGAACCGGCGACTGGCCTAGCGGGGCCTCATCGATTTTGGACCTCGGATGCCTGTCCTTTTTCTTGCGCTTTTTATATACTCCGGTCGTCGGCTGTTCCGACGGCATTATATAATTAAACCTTCGGCCAAAGTAATGAAAGGCAAAATCGTACCTACGCTTAATAGTGCGTTGGTTAAATCTAGCACAAAACCAACAGCTAGCAATGTCGTGATCAGGGCCTAGGCAAGGAATACAGTAAGAATGAAAATCCTTATGAGGTATTCACTGATTTTATCAATAAAAAGCGCAATAATAACAACCTATCTTCAGCACTCTTTATAGACCTATCTAAAGCCTTTGATATGGTCAACCACCCCCTGCTCTTACAAATCCTGGAATCTATCTCTCTAGAACCCAAGGCTATACACTGGTTTGCCTCATACCTCAGCAATAGAAAGCAGGCTGTCCTCTGGGGTAACAAACTCTCATCTCTGCTACCAATCTCACTTGGTGTTCCCCAGGGCTCTATTCTAGGTCCTCTTCTTTTCTCTTTATTCATAAACGACCTTCAAGTGGCTATACCCCAAGCCACATGCATCCAATATGCTGATGACTCCACACTTATCTGCTCCGCTAAAACTACCTCTGAGTTACAAACCCTTACTCAAAATGTCTTCAACACAGTTGAGGCATGGTTCTTAAAACGCTGTTTACTCTTGAATGCTAAAAAAACCAAACTCCTCCTATTTAAGCCCACTTCTAGGTCCCCCCCACTAGAATTCTCTATCTCATCTAGCAATGGCACCCTTATATCCCCTGATTCTACCACTAAGCTGCTAGGTGTCACAATAGACAACAGCCTTACTTTTGATACTCATATTAACAACACCATTAAAACTATTAATATAAAACTGGGCTCCCTCTACAGAATTAAAACATTCTTAACTTCCAATGCCAAAACTACACTCGCCCACTCTCATCTTATTTCTACTCTCCTCTATGCTTCACCTATTTACACTAACCTAAAGAAAAACATTCTCTCTAAATTGGCTAACACTCTTAATAACATTGCTAGATTTGTTACCGGAAATAAATTTAGAACTCACCACTGTCTGAACCTACAGCAACTTCACTGGCTCGAATTACACAACATGCTATTACTCTCTCAACTTACCTTTGTCCATAGGATATTCTACCAACCTAACAATACACCTATCCTCTCTAATCTCTTTACCCCTTATACGAACCTCAATTCCCTTCGCTCCTCTAACAAACTTCTAGTAACTATATGTAAATCTAATAACTCTGCCGGTGACTCCCTTTTCTCCAACACCATTGGTAAGTCTTGGAATCAGCTTCCTACTGAACTCACTTCCATCACATCTCCGATTATCTTTAAACAAAAACTTAAAAAACACCTCAAAAAACACTGGTTGTGCCCATGTCTCAATCCTGACTAACCATGACCGCAGCAATCTCTCTCCTGCTGTCTTCCTCTACTCATTACCTGCTCACTATTATGTTGTTTCTTATAATCTACAAATATTGATGTTAGAAAAAAAAAAAAAAAAATTAATTTGGTATTTCCTATTTTCTTTTCTTATTTATCATGTTTTTCTTTCTTATATGACCTAAATTGTTATATATATGTATTACTAAACCAGGATTTAATCCTATTTGTTGCATTATACTTGTTCATCCAATCAAACTTTGTTCTTATCATTTTTATGTTATAATCTGTTTGTACCTTGTGGAGCTTTTCTCCCCGGGCCTCTGCTGAAAATGGAGATGCCTCCAGTCAGACTAGCCCGGTTAACAAATGTTAAATAAAATAAAATAAATAAATATTTGCTTCCCACAAGAAATACAATTGTTAACTTTTTCTGACATCGGTCTGGAGCAAAATAAAAGTTTCCCCAATGGGGTACTTAGCTTTAATGAAGACTTCGGATCTGAAATTCGATTTTGAAAATCTCAGGAGTCGGCCGACCGGCACTTGCAAACTGCTTTTGCTTCGGGCATCGTGCGGCAAGAAAGACTGAAGAAAATGACGTTGGCTGCATCTTTTATACCCCTGGCGCACTGACGTCAGGGAAGAGGTGACAGTAACCGATGCTGGACCAAGACTTTGGAACTCAGGCCGACTGTGGGTAGCCTGCCAGCAGGATAACCCAAGAGTAATGACTGCAACAGTGAAACACAAACATCTTTGTATTCTTCCGGTACAGAGATGGGCTCTCTCTTTAGTGTGTGAGAGGGGGGGTTATAGTTAACACTGAACCTATCTGCCAAGATGTTGGCAATATCAGTTGGGTCTGTATATTTAGTGCCATTGTGCTGTAACTACTCATGTACCAACTCCTTCGCTCAACGCTTTCTGGAATTCATAAACTCCAATGCCCTGGATTAACTTATCCACACCCCCACCAGGGGCAACAATATAAGTCAACATGAGTGACCGGTGTTCCACACCTGAAGTCAACGCCTCATTGGTCCAATCCGACTATAAGCTAATTACCCTAGATATCCACATCCTGCCCCCACCCCCCATTAAGGAAACCATGGTAAAAAATTTCTCCAAAGCCAACTTCATGTTTCTTAAGACAGAAGTGGTAAACTTCATGACACCCATGCAGATAGACAATACAGTTACGACTACTGAATCCTACACAATTGCACTTTATAAGCACTTACACGAGTGCATGGATCGTGCTATCCCAAACAGGACCAAGACGCTATCCTCCAAAAAAAGGAAGCCAATCTGGTGGTCCCCTGCCATAAACAAACTGTACAACAGAAGGAAGAAACTGTTGCAAAAGAGAGTAAAATCCCATGAGTGGAGGAGCTTCCTGATCAGCCTCAGTAAGAAGCTGCAATCCCTGATAAAATCCTCCAAAGCTGGTTACGAAAACAAAATCGCCACTGATTCTAAAGACAACCAGAAAGCATTCTATAGCTATGTCAAGAATCTGAATGGCAACACTCAGATCTGCTCAGGCAAAAACCACACTCTCCAAAGCCAACAACACAGCATCCATGGGACCAGACAACATCCCAGGCTGCATTCTACACCAACTACAGAACGAACTGGCACCCCACCTAAGTACCATGTTCAATCATAGCCTCACCTCAGACTTTGTATAAACCTTTATACCCCATCTATCCAAGGCCCTAGATTCCCTGTCTGAAGGAACAGGATTTTTAGCAACCATGGCTTTAACACCCTTAGGGCCCTGAGAAATAATCTCTGGATCAGCAGTAGGATTCTTGAAAAGGAACTGATGAGAATCAGGAACTCGATAATACCGGTCAGGCTTTCTGGGAGAAGCAGGAACTGAATTAGGAGTCAAAGAATTCTCCATGAAAACATCATCAAAAACTTCCAAAACCGGAGGGATTGCCAAAGGCTTATGCTGTGGCAAATCCAAGAATTCCCTAATCCGTTTGTTATACTGAGGAAAGCCCCGACTTTCCCATTTGAAACACTCCCTAAGAGTATTCAGAGTACCTCCAACAGAAAAATGTTCTGTAGGGGAGGCAGAAGGGATGGAGTCTTCTGCATCAGAATCCTCAACACCAGAAAAAGTGGAGAGTTTTGCTCTTCATCAGCAGAGTTGCTGGAAACCTAAGAGTCTGAGGCAGAGAAAGCTTCTGGGGACAATTCCCCAAACAAGTAATCCAATAAGAGTGAAAATCACGGTGCAGAATCTGTTTTTCACAGGCAAGACAGTTATTAACTTTCTCTGACATTCGTTAAAGTAAGAAAAGAGGGTCCCCCCAATGGGGTACTTATCTCTGGATGTCTTCAACTAAGCAGTCTGAATACAAAAAGAAAGTACTCAGCCGACCGGCACTCATGCAAAATGCATCTCCTTTGGGCTACTCGGCAATAAAGACTGAAGAAATGGCGTTGGCTGCCTTCTTTTGTACCTGACGTCAGGCCTAAACTGAAGGCAGCCAACATCATATATCATGGACTTTGGTATTCTGGCCGACTGTGGGCTACCAGGAGCCGGATAACCCATTTTGTAAGGAATGCAACAGTGAAACACGACAAACAACTTTACAATACAAAAAATAAGACAAAGAGGAAAATTAAAAAAACAGATTAGTAATGCAGAAGTTAAAGAAATAGAAACTGAGGTTATGGAGTACCTGCAAAGTGAAGGGTTTTGTGTAGAAAATCTAATTCAGGAAGCACCACAACAGGATAGAGTAATAGATATCCAAATGAAGCGGAAACCAGTGGAACAGGAAGCAATTGGTCAGGTGCCATATGAAGATAATTTGGAGTCTTCCACAGGGAACCAGTATAAACTTTCACTTGAAGCTAAACAGCAAGGGAAGGAACAAAAAACTGTTGAAACTCTGATGCAGTCAATATTGAAGAGTGATAGGCCAGTGAGTTCCCATATGATAGAGCAACGGAAAGCACAGGATGAAACTGATGGGATTGTGTCACAGGAAGATGTTATAGAAAGTACAGTTGTGTACCTACCATAAATGTAGATATTCGAATGTATTCACTGTTGCAGTCATTACTCTTGGGTTATCCTGCTGGCAGGCTACCCTCAGTCGGCCAGAATTCCAAAGTTTAGGTCCGGCATCGGTTGCTGTCGCCTCTTCCCTGACGTCAGTGCGCCAGGGGTATAAAAGATGCAGCAGACGCCATTTTCTTCAGTTTTTCTTGCCCCAGAGGTCAGGTGCCCCAAACAGGTAGGCTGAAAAATATACCAATAAGAAATGCATGCACAAAAATAACATTTCCTTCATCTACAAGAAAATACACCAAAAAGGTTGTAAAGGATAGAGAAGTGCAGATAAATCCCAGCAAAGAGAAGGGGGATGGTGGGTGGGTAACCTGGACTGCAACAGTGAATACACGCGAACATCTACATTTATGGTAGGTACACAACTGTATTATGTTCATCGTGTTTCACTGTTGCAGTCATTACGCTTGGGTAGAATCCCAAAGCTGAGGATGGGTGGCTGGGCTAAATAGGATTAGGAGAGGCTATGAGGCCCTGCAGAACTGCAGTGGTGAAGCCTGCTCTGGACTAGAGTAGAGAGGCAAGTGGTAGTGCTTTGTAAAGGTGTGCACTGAACTCCAAGTTGCAGCCTCTAAGATATCTTTGGTTGGTACTCCTCTGAGGAAGGCTGCTGAAGTGGCTGCTGCTCTGGTGGAATGAGGCCTAATGCCCTTAGGCACTGATTTGCCATGTTGAAAATAGCAGAAACGGATGCAATGGCCTATCCATTTAGAAACAGTCTGTTTTGAGATAGCCTTTCCTTGTGATCCTGCAGAATATGACACTAAAAGTTGCTCAGTCTTTCTGAAAGCTTTAGTTCTGTCCAAGTAGAAGCGCAACTGCCTGTGTATGTCCAAAGAATGCAGAATTTTCTCACCCTTGTTCTGTGGATTTGGGTAAAAGGTAGGCAAGTGAATGGTTTGGTTGAGGGCCACACTGGACACCACCTTAGGCATAAATGTAGGGTTTGTCCTCAGATAAACCCTGTCTGGATGAAAAATGATGAAAGATTCCACAGCCATGAGTGCTTGTAATGCCGAGACTCGCCTTGCAGAGGTTATTGCTAGGAGCAGAGCTGTTTTCCAGGTAAGAATTTTATATCTGCTGTAGATGCTGGCTCGAAAGGAGGCAGTGTGAGTTTTTCCAAAACATAATTGAGGTCCCAGGCCGGAATTGGTGCTCTCCTTGGAGGCCTAATCTTATTGGTCCCTCTAAGGTACTGCCTTTTCAAAGGATGAGAAATGATAGGTGGTTCCGTATTGTAATGTGCAGAAAAGGCAGAGGCATGAATGTTAATTGATGAGAAAGAAAGGCCTTTGTTCAGCATCTCAGTTAGGTATTGTAAAATCTGAGGAATATTTCGTACAGACGTGTCAATGCCTTGTTCCTGGTTCCAAGCACAGAATCTCTTCCATTTATCTGCATACGATTTTCTGGTACTGGACCTCCTGGCCTCCAAGATAACATCCATAACAGCTTTTGAAAGAGGAGTGTTCTGAATGGCTACATTATCCGCCATGCTGCCAGATTTAAGGTCCTGAGTTGGCTGTGCAGGATCTGATTGTTTTGTTGGGTCAGCAAGTGAGAAGTTTGAGGCAATATCCATACTGGACCTTGAGACGAGCTCTTTAGGATTGGGTACCAGTGCTGGCGTGGCCAGTCTGGTGCAATCAGTATCACTTTTGGGTTCTCTTGTCTGACCTTTAGGAGTACTCTGGGAAGGAAAGGCAGTGGGGGAAAAGCATATACTGTTAAGATTTTTCCAGCTGAATGACAGGGCGTCCACTTTCCATGCTTGCTTGTGATAAATCCTTGTGCAAAATCTCTGCAATTGACAGTTGTGAGGGGAGGCAAATAGATCTATGTCTGGGCATCCCCATTTCCTTATTATCATGATGAAGACTTGTGGATCCAGTTTCCATTTGTGGGGATCCATGAGGTTTCTGCTTAGTTAGTCTGCCAGAGTATTTGTTTTTCCTGGCAGGAATTGTGCTTGCAGGTGAACATGACAAGCCAATGCTGTGCCCCATAAGGTCATTGCTTGTCTGCAGAGGGGGTAGGAATGTGTACCTCCCTGCTTGTTTATGTACCACATGACTGTAGTGTTGTCTGTCTTTATCAATAACTGTCCTGGATGAAGCAGGTCCTTGAAAGCTGTCAGGGCATTTTGAACAGCTAGCATCTCTTTTTGATTGATGTGAAGGTGCATCTGGTTTGCTGGCCATGTGCCTGAAGTCATTTTCCTGCCATATGTGCCCCCAGGCATAATCTGATGCATTCGTTGTCAGTGTCTGTCTGGCTGTGGGTAAACTGAATGGCAGACCCTTGTTGTGGTGACAGGCTTCTGCCCACCATCAAAACTCCTGTTGTAGGCAGGGAATGAGTGCAATTACTGTCTCCAGGCTGTGGCAATGCTGAGTCCGAACACTTTTCAGATACTACTGTAGTTTCCTCATATGCAGTCTGGCATATGGAATTAGTAGAATGCAGGATGCCATGAAACCCAAGGCCTGCAGGATTTTCCTTGCAGATAAGTGGGTTTTTGTTGCCAATTTCTTGAAGTAAGTAGTCAGTTGTTTTTGCTTGTCTGGCATGAGATAAGCCATCTGGGCAGTTGTATTTAAGCTTGCACCCAGGAATGTTATCTCTTGAGAGGGCACTAGTTTTGATTTCTTTTTGTTTACTGTGTACCCTAGGCCAATCAGTAATCTTTTTACAAATGCCAGATGCATTAGAAGAGTGTCTTTGTTCTCTGCTTGAATTAGGCAGTCGTCCAAGTAGGGATATATTTGAATTCCTTTTTGTCTGCAAAACGGATTTACCGGTGACAGGCATTTTGTGAAGACCCTGGGCGCAGTAGATAAGCCAAAGGGCAGTCCAGAGAATTGGTAATGCATTGAGCCAGCTATGAATCTGAGGTATCTTCTACAAGATTGTCTGATTGGGACATGCAGGTATGACTCTTTTAGGTCCAAAGTTACGAGCCAAGCCCTCTTGCCCAGAATGGGCAGTAGCTGCTGTAGAGTCAACATCTTGAATTTTGGAACTTCCAGAAACGTATTTAGTATAGACAGGTCCAGAATTGGTCTCCAGGTTTTGTCCTTCCTGGGTACTAGGAAAAGTCTGGAGTAAAATCCTTGCCCCTGCTCTTGTTGTGGTACTTGCTGAATGGCCCTCATGTCCATGAGAGCTGTAATTTGCTTTTGTGCCTCTGCCCATTGATTGTGTGGCAGGTCGGGCATGCCCTTTGACCTTAGTAGAGTGTGAAAATGGAACCTGTAGCCCTGTAACACTATGTTCAGGACCCATTTGTCTTGGGTAACCATTTGCCAATTTGATGAAAAAAGTGCTAGTTTTCCCCCTAAGGGGGCTGTCAAAAGAAAACTGCTTGGAACTGGTAGAGGAAAGTCATTGGGACTGTTTCTTGTAAGGTTGTGATTTGTCTTCTCCGCTTTTGGAGGTAGGAGCACCCCATTGTTTAGGCCTGTATGAGCCTTGGGGCTGAGATCTGCCTCTGGGACGCCTGTATCTGCCTCTTTGTGGTCTGTCCGAGACTGGAAAGGACCAACTTTTAGAATGCCAGTTCCTGCTAAACCTGGGTGGCTGTACCTGTAAGAAATCCTTGACTGTCTGCATGGATTTTGCTTTATCCTCCATTATTTTCAACACCTCTTCTGCTTTAGTACCAAACAAAGTATCATGCTGTAATGGTGCATCTAATAATTTTGCTTTAACATGATCAGGCAGATTATGTTCCTTTAACCAAGCATGCCTTCTAATAACAGAACCTGTAACAGCGGACTTTCAAGAGGCCTCCAGTGAATCATAACCACATTGCAAAGTATGCTTTCCCACTTGTTCAGTTGCATGCAATAAATCCTGCAATTCCTTGTTCTCTGAACATTCAGTATTTGTCAACATTTTCTGCTTAAATAGTGACATTAAACATTGCTGATATTTAAGCATATGAAACTGACAATTTAAAGCCCTTACAGCCAGGGTGGCAGAAGTGTAAACTTTTTTCCCCCATCTATCTAGAGCCCTAGAATCCCTATCAGAGGGGAAAGGTTTTTTTGCAGTGGAAGCTTTAACCCCCTTGGGACCCTGACATATAGTTTCTGGGTCAGCAGCGGGGTTTTTATATAGGAATTTATGAGAACCCGGGACCCTGTAGTATCTGTCTGGCTTAGCAGGTGCAGGGGGTAAAGAGTCAGGGGACAGACCGGACTCTGAAAATACATCATCTACAATGTCTAGAACAGGTGGAACAGCAAGGGGTCTGTGCTGAGGAAGAAGCAGAAAGTCTCTGAGCTTTTCTTAGATTCAGAATAATCTTGGCTCTCCCAGTGGAAATGCTCCCTCATAGTAAGCAGTGTTTCCCCAAAAGAATAATCCTCAGGAGGAGAGGCTGAAGGAATGGATTCTTCAGCATAAGAATCCTCATAGGGAAGCATGGAGTAATGCTGTTCAGAAGAGGAATCAGAGGAAATAGATACCTGATCAGAAGAATCATATTCTGTCTCTTAACTAGGCCTCTTATCAGGAGGGGGATGGGAGCCCTTGATCAAAGTAATTAGGTCTTCATCCATTTTGAGCATCTGTTTTTTAGGCATGGAAGTCTGAGTAGGAAAATGCTGTACTTGTTTCTTTGTCTTTAGAGCTGCTTTAGTCTTTGTCTTTGAAGCTGAAGTTGGCTTAATATTTAGTTGTGCAGGTCTGAAGACACCCTCAGAAGCCAATGCCTGCTCAGCAGCTCCGGACCCATCTGAGGGAGTGATTTCCAAGTGTCCAATACCGTGAGTATCCAGAGGCCCAGTCGTTTCCACGTTGGAGTCGGTAGCGGCCTGTGGCTCTGAGGTAGCGGGTGCCAGGAGCTGCGAAAGCGCCTCACTGAGAACCGGCGACTGGCCTAGTAGAGGCTTCATCGTCGGTTTTGGACCTCGGATGCCTATCCTTGTCCTTGTGTTTTTTTGTAAACTCCGGTTGTCAGCTGTTCCGACGGCATTATATAATTAAATCTTTGGCCAAAGTAATGAAATGCAAAATCGAACCGACGCTTGATAGTGCGTTGGTTAAATCTAGCACAAAACAGACAACTAGCAACATTGTGATCAGGGCCTAGGCAAGGAATACAGTAAGAGTGAAAATCCTTATGAGGTATTTGCTTCCCACAAGAAATACAATTGTTAACTTTTTCTGACATCGGTCTGGAGCAAGAAGAAAGTTTCCCCAATGGGGTACTTAGCTTTAATGAAGACTTTGGTTCTGAAATTCAGATTTGAAAATCTCAGGAGTTGGCCGACCGGCACTTGCAAACTGCTTTTGCTTCGGGCACCGTGCGGCAAGAAAGACTGAAGAAAATGGTGTCGGCTGCATCTTTTATACCCCTGGCACTACTGACGTCAAGGAAGAGGCGACAGCAACCGACACCGGACGTAGACTTTGGAATTCTGGCAGACTGAGGGTAGCCTGCCAGCAGAACAACCCAAGAGTAATGACTGCAACAGTGAAACACGAACATCCTTCTATAGAATGCCCGCAGGAATTGGAAAACAAGAGATGTGCCCTTAGTTTGAAAGAAAATGACCACAACAATAAATAGGACATGCTGGACGGATAGATTCCTGTCCCACAGACTTCCCATGCTTTGGAACAAAATTCCAATCTACATTAGGCAAAGCTCCTAGCTAACACTCTTCCAGAGAAACCTTGATGAGCGGATGGGAAACAGAAAGTTTACCCCAGGGATCACTTCAGTGGCTCTGCTGGACAGAGGCACAGGGGACTAATCTAAGGGGCGGCGAAAGCCAACACATTCTGGCTAGGCTTATAAATGCCTTCAGGCAGACAGCCTTGTACCTACCTATGAACCTAAGAGAAAAATTGCTTGAATTAATAGACATGGACAGATACATCAAGATCAATGAAAGATATACACTGCAGAAGGTTAATAAAACCCAAAAAGTCAGAAGTCTGATAAAACAAATGAACACAGTAATTAAGACTGCTCATAAGGCGGCCACGGTGGTGCAGCAGTTAGCATTGTTACCTCACAGCAAGAGATTCTCTGGTTCAATTCTCAGCTGAGGTGCCTTCTGTGCGGAGTCTGCATATCCTCCCTCTGGTCGCGTGGGTTTCCTCCGGGTGCTCCAGTTTCCTCCCACATCCCAAAGACATGCTGTAGGTGGACTGGACACTCTAAATTGGCCCTAGGTACGAGTGTGTGCATGTGTGTGCCTTCCGTGGAAGGTTGGGTGCCAAGCTGGCAACTCGACACTGTAAACCGTCTACCGCCAATCATGAGCGGACAGGTGATCTGCTGTGGTGAACCCTAACCAGGAAAAACTGAAAGAAGAAGAAGAATTAGGACTGTTCATAGAGATCCATGTGATATAACAGAAGTAAACAGGATATATTACTGTGCAGCTAAATTAATAACTGATAAATTTCCACCACAAGAACACAGGGTAATGAGAAAAAGGAAGGGGAGAAATCGAATACCAACATGGAAATATGGAACAGAGAAAATTATAAAGCAATTAATACAAGAAGTGTCACTGTTAGAGACTACAGAAGAGGGAATAGGTCAACAAAAATACTAACAAAGATAGATGTGAAAAAGTAGAGTTGTGTACACTCACTATAATGTAGATGTTCGAGTGTATTCACTGTTGCAGTCATTACATTTGGGTAATCTGCTGGCAGGTTGCCCTCAGTCAGCCTGATTAACAAAGTCTTGGGTCCTGCCCCTTCTTCCATGATGTCAGGTCATCAGGGGTATAAAACATGCAGCCAATCCCATTACACCAGTTTTTCTTGCCCCAGATGTCAGGTGCCCCCCAAATGGGGAGCCAAATATTTCAGTAATTTAAAAAACACAAAAATATACCTCCAAACAAAAGCAAATACACCAAAAAGGCTTTTAAGCATAGTAAAGGAAAATAGAGGAATAGTAAGAGAAAAACAGGGGGTTGGAGGGAGGGTTACCAGGACTGCAACAGTGAATACACTCGAACATCTACATTTATGGTAAGTGTACACAACTGTACTACATTCTTCGTGTTTCACTGTTGCAGTCATTACATTTGGGTAGATTTCCAAAGCTATGGATGGGAGGATGGATTTATATAGCATTAGGACCAGCTATATGGCCCTGCAGGACAGCAGTGGCAAAGCCAGCTCTGGATTTAGAGAAGAAAGGTAAATGGTAATGTTTGGTGAATGTATGAACTGAGCTCCAGGTAGTAGCTTCTAGAATGTCTCTGGTAGGAACACCTCTGAGAAAGGCTGTAGAAGTAGATGCAGCCTTGGTGGAATGAGCTCTGATCCCCTGGGGGATCGTTTTACCATGGTGCATATAGCAGAAACGAATACAATGGCTTATCCATTTGGAAATAGTCTGCTTTGAAATAGCCTTTCCCCTCTGCCCCTGCAGCAAATGCCACCAGTAGTTGTTCATATTTTCTTAGAGATTTTGTCCTGTTTAAGTAAAATCTAAGTTGTCTGTGTACATCCAATGAATGTAGAATCCACTCCCCCTTTTTCTGTGGATTGGGAAAGAAAGTTGGCAAATGAATGGTCTGATTAAGAGCCACACTGGATACCACCTTAGGCATGAAAGATGGATTGGTCCTGAGAGACACACTATCCGCATGAAAAATAATGAAAGACTCCACTGCCATAAGAGCCTGTAATTCAGAAATCCTTCTAGCTGAAGTGACTGCTAAAAGGAAAGCGGTTTTCCAAGAGAGAAATTTTAAGTCTACAGTAGCAGCTGGCTTGAAAGGAGGGAGAGTGAGTTTTTCCAATACAAAATTGAGGTCCCAGGCAGGGGTTGGAGCTCACCTGGGTGGTCTTAAGTTTTTGGCGCCTCTGAGATACTGCTTTAGCAGTGGATGAGAGAAGAGGGGAGGTCCTGTGTTGTAATGAGCTGAAATGGCTGAAACATGTTTTTTTATGGAAGAAAAGGACAGGCCCTTGTGAAGCATCTCAGTTAAGTATTGTAAAATCTGAGGAATATTGGGCACTGCTGTGCTTATTCCTTGTGATTGATTTCAGGCACAGAATCTTTTCCATTTGTCTGCATAAGATTTTCTAGTACTAGGCCTTCTCACCTCCAAAATGACATCCATCACAGGTTTGCTGAGGGATGCTAAGGGTGAATTTAGGTGATTAGCCACAAAGCAAGATTCAAAGTTTGGAGCTGAGTGTGCAGAATTTGTTTGTTCTGCTGAGACAGTAAGGTGTCTGAGGCAGGTGCCATGGTGGAAGGTGTGACACATTGTGCAGGAGTGGGTGCCAGTGTTGGCGAGGCCAGTCAGGAGCAATCATTTATGGTTTGTCCTGACTTTTAGTAGAACTTTGGAGAGCAGAGGCAGAGGGGGAAAAGCATAGACTGACAGGTTTTTCCAGTTGAATGATAGAGCATCCACTTTTCCAGGCTTTTTTGTGATGAGTTCTTGTGTAGAATTTGTCCAACTGATATTTCTGTGGTGAGGCAAAAAAAAATCTATGTCTGGACTCCCCCATTTGCGTGCCAACGTGTTGCAAATCCGTGGTTCCAGTTTCCATTCGTGCGGGTCCATAAGATTTCTGCCTAGTTCGTCTGCCAGAGTATTCAGCTTTCCTGGCAGGAATTGAGCTTGTAGTTGTATTTGGTAGGTCAAGGCCGTGTACCACAATGACATGGCTAGTCTGCAAAGGCGGTAGGAGTGTGTACCCCCTGCTTGTTTATGTACCACATAACTGTGGTGTGGTCTGTCTTTATCATTAATTGTGCTGGATGAAGGTAGTCCTTGAAGGCTGTCAGTGAATTTTGTACAGCTAGCATCTCTTTCGGATTGATATGAAGGTGCATTTGATTTGGGCTCCATTTGCCCTGAATGCACTTCCCTGATAGATGAGCCCCCCAAGCATAGTCTGATGCATCTGTGGTTAGGGTTTGGGCAGCAGGGAGTGGAGTGACTGGCAGTCCCTTGTTTTGGTGGCAGGCCTCTGCCCACTATAGGAACTCTAGTTGCAGGCAAGGTATGATAGGAATCATTGTTTCCAGGCTGTGACGATGTTGACTCCATAAACTTTTTAAGTACCACTGAAGTTTCCTCATATGCAGTCTTGCATATGGAATTAGAAGAATGCAGGAGGCCATGAACCCCCAAGGCTTGCAGAATTTGTCTTATAGATAGCAGGGTTTTTGTGGCCATCTGTTTGAAGTAAGTTACAAATGAATTTGCTTTTCTGGTGTAAGATAAGCCATCTGGACAGTTGTATTCAAGCTTGCTCCCAGGAATGTAATTTTTTGAGAGGGTACCAGTTGTGATTTCTTTTCGTTTATGGTGTACCCTAGACAAGTTAGAACCCTTTTTACAAACGCCAGATGCTTTAGAAGAATGTCCTTGTTTTCTGCCTGAATTAGACAATCGTCCAGGTATGGATATATTTGAATATTTCTTTGCCTGCAAAATGCAATTACTGGTGCCAGGCACTTTGTGAAGACCCTGGGCGCAGTAGATGAGCCAAAGGGCAGTGCAGAGAACTGGTAATGCAAGTAGCCTGCTTTGAAGCGGCGGTATCTTCTGCAAGATTCCCTGATTGGGATATGCAGGTAAGCCTATTTTAAGTCTAGAGTTACCAACCAGGCATCTTTGCCTAGCATTGGAAGTAACTGGTGAAGAGTCAGCATCTTGAATTTTGGAATGCCCAGAAATGTGTTTAGAGTAGATAAGTCCAGAATTGGACACCATGATTTGTCTTTTCTGGGTACCAGGAAAAGTCTTGAATAGAAACCTTGTCCCTTTTCCTCTTCTGGTACTGGTTGAATAGCCCCCATATTCATGAGGGACAGTACTTGTTTCTGGGCCTCTGTCCACTGATTTGGGGGCAGGTCTGGCCATCTGTTTGGGATTGGCAACGAGTGGAAATGAAATCTGTATCCCTGGGATACTATATTTAAAACCCATTTGTCCTGGGTTATAAGTCGCCAGTTTTTTGCACGAAGTGCCAATTTCCACCCCAAAGGGGCAGCTAAAAGGTAAGTGCTTGGTAAGTGTAGAGGGAAGTCATTGAGACGGTTTACCATAGGGAGGTGCCTTGCTGTTTCCAGATTTGGAGGTGGAGACACCCCATTGCTTTGTTTTAAAAGTCCCTTGTGACAGATACCTGGAGCCTTTGGAATGTCTGGGTTTGACTTGAGTGGCTCTCGAAGGAATTGGAAAAGACCAGTTCTTAGTAGGCCAGTGCCTACTAAATCTTGGAGGTTGCATTTTTAAGAAATCTTTCACAATTTGCATAGATTTAGCTTTATCTTCCATCTTTTTTAAAACTTCTTCAGCCTTATTACCAAAGAGACAGTCCTGTTGTAAAGGAGCATCCAACAATTTTGCTTTAACATGATCAGGCAGAGTTTGTTCTTTGAGCCAAACAGGCCTTCTTAGCACAGACCCAGTTACAGCAGCCCTGCAAGAGGCCTCCAAAGAATCAAAACCACATTGCAAAGTATGTTTTCCAACTTGTTCAGCTGAATGCAATAAATCCTGTAGATCTTTATTTTCCACACAGTCAGAAATTAACATCATTTTCTGTTTAAGTAGTCCCATGATATGCTGTTGATATTTAAGCATATGAAATTGACAGTTCAAAGCCCTGATTGCCAAGGTTGCAGAAGTGTAAACCTTCTTATCCCATCTATCCAGCGCCCTGAAATCTCTATCAGAAGGGGTAGGATTTTTAGCAGTAGAGGCCTTAATGCCCTTGGGACCCTGAGAAATGGTTTCAGGATCTGCAAAAGGATTTTTGAAAAGGGATTTGTGGGAGTCAGGAACCCTGTAGTATCTGTCTGGCTTACAAGGAGCCGGAGGCAGAGAATCAGGAGCCATACTAGATTCTGAAAAAACATCAACAATGTCTAGAACAGGAGGTATAGCCAAAGGCCTATGCTGAGGAAAAAGAAGAAAATTAGTTCTCTTTTTAGATTCAGAGAAATCCTGACTTTCCCAGTGGAAATGTTCCCTTAAGGTATGTAAAGTTTCCCCAAAAGAAACATTCTCAGAGTGAGAAGCAGAAGGAATTGAATCTTCTGCATCAGAGTCCTCATAAGGAGGTATAGACAAATCCTGTTCATTAGAAGAGTCAGAAGAAATAGAATCCTGTTCAGAAGATTCATAATCAATGTCTTGCCTAGGCTTCTTAGAAGGAGGGGGGTTGGCTACCCCTGATCAGAGTAATTAAATCTTCAGCCATTTTGATCTTTTGTATTTTAGGCATAAGGGCCTGCACATGTGGCCCAGGCATTGGTTTTTTAGACATAGTTTTAGATTTTGGCCTTAGTTTTGAAGATGGCGTTGGTCTAATATACAAATCTGTAAGCCTGAAAACACCCTCAGAAGCCGGTGCCTGCACAGCGGCTCCGGACCCATTTAAGGTAGAGACATCTGTGGGTTCCATAATTGAAGCATCTCGCAGCATACCGGACTCTGAATGGGCCTCAGTAGAGGCCTGCGAATCACAAGTAGCGGGTATCAGGGGCTGCAAAAGCGCCTGACTGAGTACCGGCAAACTGGCGACTGGCTTAGGAGAAGCGTCATCATCAGTTTTGGACCTCAACGGCCTGTCTCTGTCTTTTTCTTTGCGTTTTATAGGTATTCCGGTAGTCGGATTGCTAACCGATGACATTTCTGGATAATTAAATTGTGAGCCAAAATATTTAGAAGCAACAATATACCGACGTTTCATAGTGCGTTGATTAAATTTAGCACAAAACCGACAGCAAGGTACGTTGTGGTCAGGGCCTAGGCAAGGAATACAGTACAAATGAAAATCCTTATGAGGTATTTGTTTCCCACAAGTAATGCAATTATTAACTTTTACTGACATCGGTAAGGAGCAAGAAAAAGTTTCCCCAACGGGGTACTTAGCTTTTTAGTTGAAGACTTTGGTTCTGAAACTCGAAAACGAAAATTTCAGGAGTCGGACGACTGGCACTTGTGAACTGCTTCTGCTTCGGGCACCGCACGGCAAGAAAGACTGATGTAATGGCGTCGGCTGCATGTTTTATACCCCCGATGACCTGACATCATGAAAGAAGGGACAGCAACCGACGCAGGATCCAAGACTTTGTTAATCAGGCCGACTTGAGGGCAACCTGCCAGCAGATTACCCAAATGTAATGACTGCAACAGTGAAACACAAAGAACATCAGCAATACGCAATATTAGAACAGACCAGAATCTATCATGCGCTATTCACAAATAAACTAAACATTTCAGCACAAGCAGAAAAACTTAGAAGAAACGAAGATTAATATAAAAGTGCAAAATAAGCAATTTATTAATAACTCAAAAATGTTTTATAGAGAACTGGGAAATAAGGTAAAAGAACTGAAAGACTGCCAAAAAAGAAGAAATAGATACATTTTGGAGAAGTATCTATGAATATCCTGTGGAACATAAAGATGCTAAATGGATAAAAGAAGTAAAAGAAAGAATAAGAAGTTTAAAGGTACAGGATATGAAATGGGATGAAGTAACAGCTAGAGAGATTGAAACAAAGTTAAGAAAAGCCTCTAATTGGAAAACCCCAGGCCCAGATGCAGTACCTAACTTCTGGTTAAAAGTATTAACATCTTTAAACCAAAATTAAGCCATGAGTAACAACTGTTTATATGCGCACCTGGAACAGACACGAACCTGGCTAACAACAGGAAAAACAATGCTCCTACTTAAGAGTGAATCTGCAAGCTACCCTAAAAATTACAGGCCACATATAAACTATACACGGGAATTGATGCCAACAGAGTTTATAGTCATTTAGAAGAAAACTCAATTATGGCAATAGAACAAGGGCAATAAAAGAAAAAACATATGGAACAAAGGATCATTTGTTGTTAAAGTCATAGTAGAGAATTGTAAAAAGGGGAAGAATCCAAGCATGGCATGGACTGACTACAAAAAAGCATTTGATAGTATCCCTCATTCGTGGCTAAAAGAGTGCTTAAAAATGTGTAAGATACACCCCACACTGACAGATTACATTACAGTAACCATAAAACAATGGTAGACAACTTCGCAATTAAGCCATGATAAAGGACAAACTGTGATCCCAGGTTAAAAATTCAAAGGGGGATATTCCAGGGTGAGTCTCTTTCACCATTACTATTCTGCCTTGCCCTTAATCTATTAAGCTGTTTACTCAACAGCTTAGGCCATGGCTATAACTTGGCTCCTAGAAAACAAAGTGCAAAAAAGTACAGTTTTGTACCTACCATAAATGTAGATGTCCGAGAGGAATGCATCTGCAGTCCTTACAAATGGGTTGTCCTGTCGTCAGGCAGCCCTTCGGCCGGCCGGATTCCAAAGTCTGGGTCTGGCTTCGGCTGGTGTCGCACTTCACCCGACGTCATTGCGGCAGTTATTCGGGTATAAAGGCATCAGCCGACGCCATTTTCCTCAGTGTTTCTTGCCCCAGATGCCAGGTGCCCTCTTGGTAGGCTAAATTTGGATAAATGCCAAAGTTTCCAAATAGTAGAGAGCAAACACACAAAATAAACATGTATGTACATATATACAAACAAATACACCATAATAGATCCCCCCCAAGCTAGCTGAAGATTGGTAAGTACCCTAGGAGTACCTCAGAGGGGAAGGAGGGTGGGTAATCCTGACTGCAGATGCATTCCTCTCGGACATCTACATTTATGGTAGGTACAAAACTGTACTATGTCCTTCAAGGATGCATCTGCAGTCCTTACAAATGGGTAGAATACCATAGCTAAACTAGGGGAGGAAGAAATGAGAATAGATTATGGTGTAGTCAGGATCCCTTGCAAAACAGCAGTGGCAAAGCCAGCACGGGATCTAGAGTATAGAGGTAAGTTATAATGCTTGGCAAATGTATGCACGGAGGTCCAAGTAGCAGCCTCTATAATGTCCTTGGTAGCCACTCCTCGTAAGAAAGCTGTGGTAGTGGCTGTGGCCCTTGTGGAGTGAGGCCTGATGTTCTCTGGAGTTTTCTTTTCATGGTAGGAGTAACAAAGTCTAATGCAACTTCCTATCCATTTGGAGATTGTCTGTTTAGAAATTGGTTTTCCTTCTTTTCCTGTTGCATAAGCTACCAGAAGCTGGTCAGTTTTTCTATTGTTTTTTGTCCTGTCCAGGTAGTAGCGCAATTGCCTGTGTACATCCAAGGTATGTAAGAGCTTTTCTCCCCTGTTCTGTGGATTGGGGAAGAATGTAGGAAGATGGATAGCCTGATTTAAAGAGACTCTGGATACCACCTTAGGCATAAATGTAGGATTTGTTCTCATGGACACTCTATCTTGATGGAAGATCAGGAAGGGTTGTACTGCCATTAATGCTTGTAGTTCAGAGACCCTTCTTGCTGAAGTTATTGCCAGCAGGAAGGCAGTCTTCCAGGATAAGTATTGCAAGTCTGCTGTAGCTGCTGGCTCGAAAGGAGGTAGAGTCAGTTTTTCTAGCACAAAGTTCAAGTCCCATGCTGGCAATGGAGGTTTCCTGGGAGGTTTTTCATTTTTAATTCCCTCAGAAACTGTCTGAGCAGAGGATGCGAGAAGACAGGAGGATCCAAGCTGTATTGTGCTGAAATAGCTGATGCATGTATCTTGATGGAGGAATAGGACAGGCCTGTGTGGTAGAGCTCCGCCAAGTACTCCAGGATGTTGGCTATGTTCACCAGTGTCACATCTTGCCCCTTTGCAGCACTCCAGATGAGATATCTTTTCCATTTTGCTGCATAATTCTTTCTTGTTGAAGGTCTACGAGCCTCCAGGATTATGTCCTTAACCCTTTGGGATAAATTTGGGTTAATTTCTGTCATGTAATGTTCCAGGCAGTTAGCTGCAGAGTTTTTAGGTTTGGATGCAGAATGTTGTAGTTGTTCTGTGTCAGCAGTAATGGGATCAGGTGCAGTTTCCATATTTGTTCCCGGGACATGCTCCTCAGCAGTGGGTACCAATGTTGTCTTGGCCAGTCTGGGGCTATCAGAATGATCCTCGGACGTTCCTCTTTGATCTTGAGAAGAACCTTGTGCATCAAAGGAAGTGGTGGGAATGCGTATGCTGTCAGGCTTTTCCAACTGAAGGATAGGGAGTCCACCTTCCAAGCAAGTGGGTGGTAAGTCCTTGTGCAGAATTTCTTCAACTGGTGATTGCATGGGGATGCAAACAAGTCTATTTGTGGTAATCCCCATTCTCTTGTGATGGCTTTGAAGATGTCCGGATGCAGCATCCATTCGTGGGCATCTGTTGTAGTTCTGCTTAATATGTCTGCTAGAATGTTTTCCTTCCCTGGTACATAAATTGCCTGTAACTGAAGGTTGTAGCTCAGAGCCACATCCCATAGGTCTAGTGCCAGCCGGCATAGGGGGTATGAGTGTGTGCCTCCCTGTTTGTTGATGTACCTCATAACTGTGGTGTTGTCTGTCCTTATCAACAGCTGGCCTTCGTGGAGAAGAGGTCTGAATGCCTGGATTGCCAATTTTACTGCCATCATTTCTTTTAGATTCATGTGCAGATGCAGTTGGTCTTGAGTCCATAGGCCTTGAATGCACTTGTCCATCATGTGTACCCTCCAACCGAGGTCTGAGGCATCTGTCGTGATAGTTTGTCTTGGTTGACTTTTGCAGAAGGGCAGTCCTGTGTTTGATTGACAGGCCTGAGCCCACCATAAGAACTCTTGCTTCAGGCATGGGATCATTGGAATTTTGGTTTCCAGGCTGTGCTTGTGCTGAGACCACAAATTCTTTAGGTACCACTGTAGCTTTCTCATATGAAGCCTGGCATGAGGGACCAGAATTATGCAGGATGCCATGAAGCCTAGAGCTTGTAGCACTTTTCTTGCAGTTAGATGGCTCTGCTTTGTTAATGCCAAGAAATAGAGAGGAAGTTGCTCTTTCTTTTCTGCAGTTAGAAATGCCATTTGTTTTGATGTGTCCAGTTCTGCACCCAGAAAGGTTATTATTTGGGATGGAATCAGCCTTGACTTTTTTTGTATTGACTGTGTATCCCAGAGCTTGTAGCAGATAGATGACTGTTTGTAAGTCTTCTGTTAGTTTGTTTTTGTTGTCCGCTTGTATCAGGCAGTCGTCCAGGTAGCGATAAATTTGAATTCCCTGAAGTCTGCAATGAGCGATTACTGATGCCAGGCATTTCGTGAACACTCTGGGCGCAGTAGATAAGCCAAAGGGCAATGCTGAGAATTGATAATGCTCTGATCCTGCAAGAAATCTGAGGTATCTTCTGCAAATTGGTCTTATGGGGACGTGCAGGTATGCCTCCTTGAGATCTAGAGTTACCAGCCAAGACTCCTTGCCCAGCATGGGAAGAAGCTGCTGTAGGGTCAGCATTTTGAATTTTGGAACAATGAGGAATGTGTTTAGAGCAGACAGATCTAGAATAGGCCTCCATTTGTTTTCTTTTCTTGGTACCAGGAAGAGCCTGGAGTAAAATCCTTCCCTTGCTCCATAAATGGTACCTTTTCCACAGCACGCATTCTTAATAATTGAGATATTTGTTTTAGAGCTTCTGCCCTTTGAGAAGGTGGTAGGTTTGGCATTCCTCTCTTTCCTGGTAGTGTATGGAAATGGAACCTGTAACCTTTGTCTATAGTCTGCAAAATCCATTTTTCTCTTGTAATGCAGTGCCAGTTTCTTGAAAATAATGTTAGCTTTCCGCCTAAGGGTGCTTCTAGTTGTTCCCTGGTAGGCGGTGCCACTGCCAAGTCACTGTGATTGAGTTGTTGTAGTGGTGGTGGCTGTATCCGTGCCTCGTTGGTTGTTACCCTACCACTGGCGACCCCTGTAGGCACCCCTGGATTGGTTTCTGCCTCTAGAGCCTATTCCTGCCTCTTTGTGCCTTAGAGGAGTCCGGAAAGGACCAATTCTTGGAGGGCCAATTCCTGCTAAACCTTGGAGGTTGAACTTGTAAGAAATCTTTTACTGTTTGCACAGATTTTGCTTTCTCTTCCATCTTTTTCAGAACCTGCTGTGCGGGGGCACCAAATAAATTGACCTTGTCCATAGGTGCATCCAAAAGCTTAGATTTGACATGGTCTGGCAATGCCTGCTCCTTCAACCATGCATGCCTCCTGATAACTGTGCCAGTCATGGCTGATCTAAAGGAAGCCTCCAGTGCATCATAGCCACATTTTAAAGAATGGTTACTAACCTGCTGTATGTTATGTAACATTTCTTGAACATACTTTTTATCTAAAGATTCTTCAGAGGACAGCTTTTTAGTCAACTGGTCAAGCATAAACTCTTGATATTGAATCATATGAAATTGGCAGTTCAAAGCTCTAGCTGACAAAGTAGCAGAGGTGTAAACTTTTTTACCCCATCTCTCTAAGGACCTGGATTCCCTATCAGAGGGAGGGTTTTTAGAAGAAGTAGCTGCTACAGCTTTAGGGCCCTGGGAGATAGTCTCTGGATCTGCAAAAGGGGCCTTATATAAGTGGTGATGAGTGTCCGGGACCCTGTAGTACCTATCTGGTTTAGCAGGAGCCGGAGGTAAAGTATCAGGAGTAGTGCAAGCATCATTAAATGCATCATCAACAACAGATAGAACTGGAGGAATAGCTAAAGGCCTATGCTGTGGTAAGTGTAGAAAGGTCCTAAACCTTTTTCTAGAGTCTGAGAAATCTTGGCCCTGCCACTGAAATTGTTCCCTCATAGCATGCAAGGTTTCCCCAAAGGAAAATTCCTCAGGAGGAGAGGCTGAAGGAATGGACTCCTCAGCATCAGAGTCTTCGTAAGGAGAATAAGAAGCCTCAGGAGGGTCTGTATGTTCTGAATCATCAGAAGAATCATCTGTGGCTACTGGCTCACGAATTAAAGTGATGAGATCCTGTGCCAAAGAAAGCATATGGGAGCTGGTGCTGGGCCTGTGAGAGGGGGGCTTGGCAGGCACAGGTTTGGAAGTTTTGGCTGCTTTAGCCCAGGCAAAGGCCTTAATAGACATAGCTGGAGGAGGCCTAGCAGCTCCACGTGCAGGGGTAGAAATATCTAGTGGAATGGTGTCTGATAAATCCTGTGAAATCGCAACAGAAGGCTGGATTTCAGAAGCCGTTTCTACCAGTATAGAAGAGGCCTCGGTAGAAGGCAAGTTATCGGCTGAAGAAAGAACCGCTTGCTCGGTTTCGGCCGAAACAGAGACACTCGTGGATTGCTTAACCGCGGTTTCAGCCGAAACCGGGGACCGCGAGTGTCGGTCCTTTTCTTTAAGCTTTTGGTTATTTGCGTAGTCGGAGGAACCGACGGCATAATGTAGGCAAAATCGGAGCCGAAAATCTGTTCAGCAAAGTCCGAGCGACATCTAAGCGTCCGTCGGTTAAAAGAAGCACAGGCTAGACAAGCTGCTAAGTCGTGGTCTGGGCCTAAACAATGTATGCAATAGGAGTGGAAATCTTTATGAGGTATTTGTTTCCCACAAGATAAACAGTTATTAACTTTCTCTGACATCGGCTGAGGCAAGAAAGAGTCCCCAACGGGGTACTTAGCTTTATAGAAGTCTTCGAAGTAGTATTCGGTAGTAGTAATCTCTGGATCTGACCGACCGGCACTTGCGAACAGCTTCTGCTTCGGGCGCCACGCGGCAAGAAAGACTGGGGAAAATGGCGTCGGCTGATGCCTTTATACCCGAATAACTGCCGCAATGACGTCGGGTGAAGTGCGACACCAGCCGAAGCCAGACCCAGACTTTGGAATCCGGCCGACCGAAGGGCTGCCTGACGACAGGACAACCCATTTGTAAGGACTGCAGATGCATCCTTGAAGGACATCTTGTCACCTTCTCTTTGTCGATGATTTAAAACTGTAGAGCTCATCAGATGAGGGACTGAAAGTACAACAGCAAGATGTCAAAACTTTTTCAGATGATATAAGAATGTCACTTGGTCTTGATAAATGTGCAAAACCAACCTTAAAAGCAGGAAAACTGCAACACCAGAAAAACATCAGTTTGGGACAAGAATGGAATATAAAACAACTTGAACAAGAAGTAGTGTATAAATATTTGGGAATTGATGAAAGATCAACAATAAAACATGAACAAATGCGAATAAAACTTAGCAAGGAATACTTCAGAAGACTTAAATTAATCCTGAAAACAGCACTGACATCTAGGAACAAAATTCAAGCCATAAACCAATTTGCTCTTCCTATACTAACTTACAGTTTTGTAGTGACTGACTGGCCCCAAAACGTGCTGGATAAATTAGATAGGAAAACAAGAAGGATGCTTCATGCTTACCAAATGGTTTATAAAAATCAGTGCATATCAAGATTTTATATTCCCCGTCCTGAAGGAGGGATGGGCCTCCTTGAAATTGATTATATGTATAGATCTGCAAACCTGGGACTCCACACATACCTGCTGACCTCATAAGACTCAAATGTAGTGAAAGTTTTGAAACATGAGGAGCATAAATCTAAGATGATTTCTCTGCTTAATCTAGCAGAAGCTTATCGGCGTCAAGCAGGAATGGATGTCAAACCAGAAGTAGATAAAAATCACGCAGCAACTGAATGTGCCAAAAAACAAAAGAAAGAATATAAGGTGAAGGAGTGAAGGATCAGATAAGAAGGCAAGAAATGTGGAAAAGCATATAGTTGCAAGTAGAGAAAACTTCTGGAAGAACCTCATGTTGATCAGGAACGAACACAGGAATGGTTAAGGAGAGATGAATTCAAATCAAGAGATGAAAGATTAACATTAACGGCCCAAGATAGTGGGCTGTGTACACGTTGGTTTATAAAGTCCACTGAGCATGTGGGAGAAACAGACAAATGTAGGTTTTGTAAAACTGAACTGGAAAACAGTTGCACACCTCGTTGCTGGTGTGACATATTAATGGCAGAATAACTCTATACTGAAAGGCATAATGTGGCGAGACTGTTGCACTGAGGATTGTGCAAATATTATGGTACTGAAATGGCCGAAAAACACACGAAACATAAACCACAAAGCATCATAGGAAATGAAAAAGTCTACATCACATGAGATAATCCATTAATTACCAACAGATCAAAATACAGATGCTAGAAAAACAGATATATTGGTCCAAGAAAAGAAGACAAGAGTAGCACTGATCATTGAAATTGCCACACCCAATGAATAGTGTCTTGTGTACAGAGAGACACAAAGTCATAAAATATCAGGATCTGCAGGGAGAAATGAAAGCAATGTGGAAGGAAAGACACCCAGATAGTTCCAACAGTAGTGGGAGCAATGGGTTTTATAAAAAAGAATTTACAATAGTATTTAGATATGTTACCAATACATGTAACTCCATACGAAATGCAGGAGTCGTCACTACTGGGCACATTGTGGGTGCTGCGAAGAGCACTACTGGCTGACATCAATGATTGAAACAATACAAATTTCATGAACTTTAATCGTATTTTGACTTAGGAATGGGGTCCCTTCCTGTCATGCTATCAGAAACCCAAAAAACTTGTAGAATTTAAAAAGATTCTATAGGAATGAGAAGTGTACTAATTGGTTCTCTGACAGAGTAGACAATACATGGAACAGAATACCAAATTACATTAAAGCACATACTAGTTTAGATATTTTTAGAAACACCCTGGACACCTATTATAGGAACAAGTGTTTTGGTATATTGGCAAGCTAAAAAGTACAGTTGGGTACACTTACCATAAATGTAGATGTTCGAGTGTATTCACTGTTGCAGTCATTACATTTGGGTTATCTGCTTGCAGGTAGCCCTCAGGCGGCTTGATTATCAAACTCTTGGGTCCTGCGTCAGTTGCTGTCTCATCTTCCATGACGTCAGGTAGTCAGGGGTATAAAGCATGCAGCCAACGCCATTACATCAGTTTTTCTAGCTATATATGTCAGGTGCCCCCATAATGAGAAGCAATTATACACAAGGTTACACATCCAACAAAAAGCAAATACACCAGAAAGCTTAAGTATAGTAAACAAGAAGAGCGGTATAGCCAATAGAAGTCAGGGGGCTGCAGGGAGGGTAACCAGGACTGCAACAGTGAAAACACTCAGACATCTACATTTATGGTAAGTGTACACAACTGTACTATGTTCTTCGTGTTTCACTGTTGCAGTCATTACATTTGGGTAGATTCCCAAAGCTAAAGAAGGGAGGAGGCAATCATTGAGCATTAGGACTAGCTATTAGGCCCTGCAAGACTGCAGTGGCAAAACCAGCTCTGGATTTAGAAAACATTGGCAAGTGGTAATGCTTGGTGAAGGTATGTACAGAACTCCAGGTAGCAGCTTCTAGGATGTCCCTGGTAGGAACACCTTTGAGAAAGGCTGTAGAAGTAGATGCAGACCTGGTGGAATGGGGTCTTTTCCCCTGTGGGGTAGGTTTTCCATGGTGCTTATAGCAGAAATGAATGCAATGGCCTATCCACTTAGAAATGGTTTGCTTTGAAATGGTCTTCCCCTCTGTCCCTGCAGCAAAGGCAACTAGCAGCTGTTCAGATTTCCTGAGAGGCTTGGCCAAGTAAAATCTTAGTTGTCTGTGCACGTCCAAGGAGTGCAGTATTCGCTCCCCTTTGTTCTGTGGATTAGAAAATAAGGTTGGCAAATGAATGGACTGATTAAGGGCCACACTGGATACCACCTTGGGCATAAAGGAAGGATTGGTCCTGAGGGACACCCTGTCCACATGAAAGATGATGAAAGGCTCCACTGTCATGAGGGCCTGTAATTCCAACACCCTTCTTGCTGAAGTGATGGCTAGGAGGAAGGCTGTTTTCCATGAAAGGAATTTCAGCTCTGCAGTTGCAGTTGGCTCAAAAGGAGGCAGAGTGAGCTTTTTCAATACAAAGTTAAGGTCCCAAGCCGGAGTAGGAGCTCTCCTGGGTGGTCTTAAATTTTTGGCTCCTCTGAGGAATTGTTTCAGTAGGGGGTGAGGGAAGAAGGGTGGCTCAGTATTATAAATGTGCTGAAATGGCTAAGGCATGAATTTTAATGGAAGAGAAGGAAAGGCCCTTGTGAAGCATCTCTGTTAATGGCTAAGGCATGAATTTTAATGGAAGAGAAGGAAAGGCCCTTGTGAAGCATCTCTGTTAAGTATTGAAGAACATGCGGTAAACTGGGCACTGTTGTGCCCATCCCCTGAATATGGCTCCACGAACAGAATCTTTTCCACTTTTCAGCATAGGATTTTCTAGTACTAGGCCTCCTTGCCTCCAGGATGACATCCAGCTCTTGCTTGCTCAGGGACGGCATATGAGAACTCAGGTAATTAGCCAGGCTGCCAGGTTCAGGGTTTGAAGCTGCGGGTGCAGAATCTGGCTCTCCTGCTGGAACAGTAGGGAAGGAGTCTGAGGCAGGTGCCATGTTTCCAGTAGTGACATACTGCGCAAGAGGGTGTACCAGTGTTGGCATGGCCAGTCTGGTGCAATGAGTATTGTCGTTGGTTTGTCCTGTTTGATCTTTAGTAGAACTTTCGAGAGGAGAGGCAGAGGGGGGAAGGCATAAACTGAGAGGCTTTCCAAGGTAAAGGACAGGGCATCCACTTTCCAAGCTTGTCTGTGGGGAGTCCTTGTGCAGAATTTGTTCAATTGGTAGTTCTGAGGGGAGGCAAACAGGTCCATCTCTGGGCTCCCCTTTTGTTTCTCAGAATGTTGAATATCTTTGGCTTCAGTTTCCACTCGTGTGGGTCCATGAGATTTCTGCTTAGGTCATCTGCCAGTGTATTTAGCTTGCCTGGCAGGAATTGAGCTTGTAGGTGCACTTGGTAGCTCAAGGCTGTGTTCCACAGAGCCATGGCTAGTCTGCAGAGAGGTATGAGTGGGTTCCCCCTGCTTGTTTATGTACCACATGACAGTGGTGTTGTCCATCTTTACCAATAACTGTCCTGGAAGAATGTGGTCCTTGAAGGTTGTCAGAGAATTCTGTACAGCTAACATTTCTTTTTGACTGATATGTAGGTGCATTTGACTAGGGTTCCATTTGCCCTGAATGCATTGCCCTGCCAAGTGAGCCCCCCATGCATAGTCTGATGCGTCTGTTGTTAGGGTTTGGGTGGCAGGTGGTAGAGTGAATGGCAGTTCCCTGTTGTGATGGCAGGCCTCTGCCCACCAAAGGAACTCTCTCTTTATACAAGGAATAATAGAAATCATTGACTCCAAGTCCTGAGAATATTGACACCATAGACTTTTTAGATCCCATTGTAGTTTCCTCATATGCAGTCTTGTATATGGAATTAGTAGAATGCAACAGGCCACGAACTCCAGGGCTTGAGGTATTTTCCTTGCAGATAGCTGGGTCGTTGTGGCTAGTAGTTTGAAATAGGCTGTCAAACTTGCTTCTCTGGCGTGAGGTAGGCCATCTGGGAAGTTGTATTCAAGCTTGCTCCCAGGAATACAATTTGTTGGCAGGGTAACGAGGTGTGATTTCTTTTCGTTTGCAGTTAGCAGTTTCTTTACAAATGCCAGATGATTTAATAGTATGTCCTGGCTTTATGCCTGAATTAGGCAATCGTCCAGGTATGGGTATATTTGAATATTTCTTTGCCTGCAAAATGCAATAACTGGAGCTAGGCACTTTGTGAATACCCTGAGTGCAGTAGATAGGCCAAAGGGCAGCACAGAGAACTGATAGTGCATGGTGCCTGATCTGATGCATAGGTATTTTCTGCAAGATTCCCTTATTGGGATGTGCAGATAAGCTTCCTTTAAATCCAATGTTGCCAACCAGGCATTTTTGCCTAGCATGGGAAGCAGCTGAAGAAGAGTTAGCATTCTGAATTTTGGGATTACCAAAAAGGTGTTTAGGACAGACAGGTCCAGGATAGGACGCCAAGAATTGTCTTTTCTGTGTACCAGGAAAAGTCTTGAGTAAAAACCTTGTCCTCGTTCCTCTTCTGGGACAGGCTGAATAGCCCTGATACTTACAAGAGAAAGAACCTGCTGTTGAGCCTCTGCCCACTCATTTGGGGGTAGGTCTAGCCAACTGTTTGGGGTTGGTAGTGAGTGGAAGTGGAATCTGTATCCTTGGAACTATACTTAAAACACATTTGTCTTGGGTAATGAGTTCCCAGTTTTTTGCATGCAGGGCAATCTTTCCCCCTAAAGAACAGTCAGTTGAGAAGGGCTTGGAAGGTTTACGGTTAAGTCATTGTGTCAGTTTACTATAGGGGGGTGTCTTACTACTTCCAGCTTTGGAAGTGGAAGCCCCCCACTGCTTAGGCCTGTGAGTGCCTTCAGACTGAAGCCTGGGTGGTCTGCTGGTCCTGGGTTTGGACTGAAGGCCTGGAAGAGACAGGAAAGGACCAATTCTTAGAAGGCCAGTGCCTACTAAATCTGGGAGGCTGTACTTGCAGGAAATCTTTAATAGTTTGCATAGATTTAGCTTTTTCCTCCATCTTTTTAAGTATTTCTTTTGCTTTGTTGTCAAACAGGCGATCCTGGTTTAAGGGAGCATCCAGTAATTTAGCTTTAACATGATCTGGCAAAGTTTGCTCCTTAAGCCAAGCATGCCTTCTAAGCACAGACCCAGTGACAGCAGCCCTGCAAGATGCCTCTAAAGAATCAAAACCACATTGCAAAGTATGTTTACCAACTTGTTCAGCAGAAAGCATTAAATCCTGTAATTCTTCATTTTCAGCACAGTTAGGAATCAACATCATTTTCTGTTTAAGTAATCCAATAATATGCTGCTGATACTTTAACATATGAAACTGGCAATTTAAAGCCCTAATGGCCAAAGTAGCAGAACTGTATACCTCCTTACCCCATCTGTCTAGGGTCCTGGAATCTCTATTAAAGGGGGTAGGGTTTTTGGCAGTAGCCTTAATGCCTTTGGGTCCCTGTGAAATGGTCTCTGGATCCGCAGTAGGATTCTTAAAGAGGAACTTGTGAGAGTCAGGTACTCTAATACCGGTCAGGTTTCCTGGGAGCCAGAGGTAAAGTGTCTGGGGCCAGGCTAGATTCCAAGAAGGCATCATCTACAATGTCCAGTACAGGAAGGATAGCTAAAGGTCTGTGTTGAGGTAGGAGTAAGGGCAAATCCTGGTCATCAGAAGAAACAGAAAATTCAGAATCCCGATCAGAAGAATCAGAAGGAAAATCAGTTCTAGGTCTCCTAGAGGGAGAAGGGTGGCTTCCCCTTATTAGAGTAATAAGGTATTAAGCCATTCTTATCATCTGTTTTTTTAGGCATAGGGACCTGATCATGCAGTCTGGGCGTCAGTTTTCTAGGCATGGATCGAGTTTTAGGCCTTGAAGAAAAAGATGGCGTTGGTTTGATATGCAAGTCAGTAGGCCTGAATACACACTCAGAAGCCGGTGCCTGCACAGCGGCTCCGGACCCATCCAAGGTAGTGACATCCGCAGGTTCCATAGTCGAAGAAGCATCTCGCGGGATACCGGACTCCGAATGGGTCTCAGTAGAGGCCTGCGAATCTGAAGTAGCTGGTATCAGGGGCTGCGAAAGTGCCTCTCTGAGTACCGGCGAACTGGTGACTAGCTTAATAGAAGCATCGACAGCTTTGGACCTATGCGGTCTGTCTCTGTCTTTATCTTTACGTTTTTTTTGGAATGTCGGTAGTCAGATGGCTTACTGAAGCCATTTTTGGATAATTTAACTGAGTACCAAAATAGTTAGAAGCGAAAATGAACAGACAACGAATAGTTTGAGGATTGAATAAGGCACAAAACCGACAGCGAGGGACGTCGTGGTCTGGGCCTAACCAAGGAATGCAGTGCGAATGAAAATCTTTATGAGGTATTTGCTTTCCACAAGTAATACAATTGTTAACTTTATCTGACATTGGTTTAGAACAAGAAAAAGGATCCCCAACGGGGTACTTAGCGTTTTTGAAGACTTCGGATCTGAACCTCGAAAATGAAAATTTCAGGAGTCGGCCGACCGGCACTTGTGAACTGCTTCTGCTTCGGGCACCACACGGCAAGAAAGACTGATGTAATGGTGTCGGCTGCATGCTTTATACCCCTGACTACCTGACGTCATGGAAGATGAGACAGCAATCGACGGAGGACCCAAAACTTTGATAATCAGGCCGACTGAGGGCTACCTGCAAGCAGATAACCCAAATGTAATGACTGCAACAGTGAGACACGAAGAACATAGGCATTAATGCCCGTGCCTGAAATATCTATGTATGCATGTACTTTTAAACAATTTTGAAACTATACACAAGGCAGAAATTAGAAATTTTGTTGATCAAGAACGTTTCAAATTTTACAACAAAAAGTTTCAAATTTTACAATAACTGTGAAGAATTAATTCTTAATATATTTAAGGAATAATCTGACTGCATGGGTTATGAAACCTGATAACAGGGGATGGGCTGTGTTGACGGATGTGATTTTATACCATCAAAAAAATCTTACAATTGTTATATGATGAAAGTAATTATACTACTAGTTCTGTTAATGAGACTCAGATTGCATTTAAAACCATTGATATTGTAATGTATGACTTATTAATGATAGTAGATTTAACCAAGGAGGAATAGGATTACATGTCTGTAACTCAACCTACTATTCCTTCAATTTCTGGTATCCCTAAGATACATAAGAATACCTTGGACCCACCCTTAACATCCACTGTTGCTTCTGTGGGTTGTAAAACGGAACCAATAGCTAAACACTTTGATTTTAAATTGAAATTATTTATTACTTTCAGATAAACAACATACTTTAAGAGACTTTTTTTTACAATTAATATGTAACCTTGAGGTTGGTATAGAGATATTGCTTGTGACCACTAATGTTAAAGATTTATTTTCTGTTATACCACATGATATAGCTTTGGAATGTTTTTTTTTTTTTTTTTTAATATGGCACCACTTTTGATAAGCTGTCCAACAGAGAGACTAGAAATTTAAATGCATTTGTGAAACTGACTTTACATGATTGTTTTCTTTGAGGGAAAAATGTTTAAGCAAATTAAAGGTGTAGAAACTGGTGTGGTTTCAGCACTCATATATGCAAATACTGTCATGTGGTTTTGGGAAATTAGAAGTTATGTACTCACCATAACGTTCCATCTGAGTAGGTGTATTCATTTGTCTGCAACCTGTGGGTTATGGATCCGATATCGGATCCGAACCGGCATGGTTTACCAGCTATGGATCTGAGCTCTCAGCTCCTCCCCTCACCCATAATGCCCTGCTCTCCCTACATGACCTCAGATCGAGTTTGCCAACAGCATGAACACCCTGAAAAGGGTAACACATAATATGCAGGAAACTGAAAAAGGCCAGGGGGATAGGAGGGCGGGATGGTTGCAGACAAATGAATACACCTACTCAGATGGAACGCTATGGTGAGTACATAACTTCTAAATCTGAAGTAGGAGATTAATTTGTCGACAGAGTCCCCAGCTACTTGAATCCTGGGCGGCCATCATGGAAGGATATTCCGGAGCACCGCGGAGCCAAAGGATGCTCTACCCCTAGATGTAAGATCCAACTTGTAGTGGGAAATAAAGGTATGACATGAAGCCCAAGTGGCTGCTGCACAAATATCATCTAGAGGAATCCTAGCCTTAAAGGCGGCCGAGGTAGAGACTGACCGGGTTGAATGGGCATGTACACCCTCGTCACGGGCCTTCCAGAAGCTTGATAAGCCAATAAGATGCACTGTGAAATCCAGCGAGATAATGAGACTTTAGAAATTGGCTTGCCCAAATTAAATTTAGCAAAGGAAATGAACAACTGGTCGGATTGCCTATGACCAGCCGTCCTGTTTAGATAAAATCTAAGTTGCCTGTGAACATCTAAGGAATGAAGCTTGTATTCACCCTTGTTTTGGTATTTAGGAAAGAAAACAGGGAGGTTAATGGATTGATTAATGTTTGCTTCAGAAGCTACCTTAGGAAGAAAGGACGGGTTGGTCCTGAGGTAAACACGGTCCGGATGAAAGACCAAGTAAGGAGGTTTGGCTGATAATGCTTGAAGTTCTGAGACTCTCTTGGCGAGGTAATGGCTACTAAAAGGCCGTCTTGAAAGATAAGAATTTCAGATCTACCGTAGCCGGTTCGAAGGGGGGAGCGGTCAAGGCCTGGAGGACCAAAGAAAGGTCCCCAAGGAGGAACCACTTGCTTTACAGGGGGCCTGAGAAGGAAAGTACCTTTTAGGAAAATCTTACACAATTTGGCAGACATCAGTGGACTGGAGTCATGACCAATATGATAATGAGAAATTGCCGCAAGTTGTACTTTGACCGTGGAACTGCTGGCACCATCATTAAAAAGAGTGGTTAAGATGTCAAGCACCAGAGGAAGGGGAACTGTGAAGGGGTTTAGGCCTTGCCGCTCCGCCCACAAGGAGAACCGTTTCCACTTACTGCGGTAGACTTTCCTAGTGGATGGTTTATGAGCCGCCACCAGGATGGCCTTAACAGGGGACGAAATACCGGGAGTCCTGATTAGGAGTGGAACTGGAGCAGCCAAGCGGTCAGCTTCAGGTTGTCCAGGTTCGGGGGTGATAAGCAGGATGGATGAGATATCAGATCCGGAATGGGATCTAGAATCCAAGGAGGATTCACTGAGTGAGACCTTAGGAAGGGGAACCAGATCTGTCGAGGCCAGAATGGGGCAATGAGAATCATTCTGCACCCCAACCGAGAGGCTTTCTGAAGAACTTGGAGCATCAGAGGCAAGGGGGGATAAGCATAAAGAAGACTGGGTGGCCAAGCATGCACCAGAGCGTCTCTTGGGGTACCTCCGGGAGGAGGTATTAGAGCGAAAAAACTGTCGCACTTGGTGTTTGAAGGAGGCATAAAAGATCGCAACAAGGAGTTCCCCACCGTGCGAAGATGCGTTCCGCTACCTGAGTATTGAGAGACCACTCGTAAGGGGTGAGAATGGTGCGAATGAGTTTGTCCGCCAGGATGTTGGACCGGCCCGGAATATGCGTTGCTATGAGAAAGCGGTTGGTGGAGATTGCCCATTCCCACACTCTCATGGCTTCTCGACAAAGAGGGTAAGACCTGGTTCCTCCTTGTTTGTTGATATACCAGACAACAGACATGTTGTCCGATTGAATCGCAATTGTTCCCAAGGGAAGAAAGGCCTGAAGTGCTAGCAACGCTAAGAGCACTGCTCTCATCTCTAGAACGTTGATATGCAGTGAGGTCTCTGAATCGTTCCACGTGCCTTGGACCGTCCGGCCTGCAAAATGCCCCCCCCACCCGAGGCGGGAGGCGTCCGTGGTCACCGTGGCGAGAGGGGGAGAAGCACAAAAGGGGCGACCTCCGTGGAGATCTGGAGAGTGTAGCCACCACAGGAGGGACCGCTTGCAAGCCTTGCTGATCGCAATGGGATGATGCATAGGAAGAGCAAGATACGACCACTGAACTAGGAGTGTCCATTGAAGGATGCATATTGAACCTGGCGAGAGGAAGAAGCGCTATCGCTGCCGCCATGGACCCTAGGGCCCTCAGGACCAACTCCGCCGGAACTGAGTTTGAGTGGAGAACGGCCCGCACCTGGAGCTGCAAATTTTGAACTCTGTCCGCAGTGAGGAAGGCTCTTAATCTCCTCGTGTCTAACCTGGCACCTATAAAATCTATGAACTGCGTGGGTGCTAGGTTGGATTTTTTTCTGTTTATTGTGATGCCCAGACGAGGAGCGAGATGGAGAAAGGAGTCTTGCGCCAATAGTAGTAGATGCCTTGTTGGGGCGGTGAGAAGCCAGTCGTCCAGGTAGGGAAAGACCTGCACCCCCTGAAGCCTCAGGTGGGCCGCTACCACTGCTAATACTTTGGTGAACACCCTGGGGGCTGTGGTGAGACCAAAGGGAAGGACCCGGAATTGGTAGTGACTGGCTCCCAGCCGGAAGCGGAGAAACCTCCTGGAGTGCCTGTCCATTAGTATATGGTAGTACGCATCCTTGAGGTCTATGGAGCACATCCAGTGGTTTTCTCCCAGAAGGGGGAGAACAGACTGCAACGTAACCATTCGGAATTTCTCCTTGGGAACTGCCAGGTTCAAGAGTGAAAGGTCTAAAATTGGTCTTAGATCCCCCGTCTTTTTTGGCACTAAAAAGAACCTGGAGTAGAACCCTGATCCGGTCTGGGGGGACGGGCTGGATGGCTCTTTTCTCTAGCAGATGGCCAATTTCTGCCAAAGCGGCCTCCCACTGACCGGGTGGAACGTCGGGAGGGACTTCAATTTTGGCATGTGAAAGGATATGGTATCCTCTGGATATGATCTGGAGGACCCAGCGGTCTGATGTTATGGACTCTCATGCCGCTAGGTGCTCGAAACGTCCCCGACTGCCTCCAGAGTGGAGCAGCCGGGCAACCCTCAGGGCTGCGCGGGCCGTTCAGAGAAGGTTTCTCTGGACCCGAAGTTCCTGGGAGCCCCTCTGCCCCTGGGGCGGCGTCCTCCCTGCCCTCCTCTGCCACGGAAGGACTGGTTGTCCGGAGCAGGCTGGGATTGCTGCGACTTCCGGAACCACATCTTCTTCTGACCCTTTTGGTTCCTAGAATAGGGCCTCTGGGGTGCAGAGAAGCGGATTCCGACGGCAGACAGCGTCTTCCCGTCCTTTTCGCTCTGGGTCAAAGTATCACGAACAGTTTTGCCAAAGAGGGCAGAACCATCGAAAGGGGCGTTCGCAAATGACGCCTTGAAGGGCTCCGTGAAATCGCAATGACGGAGCCAGGCCTGACGTCTGTAACTAGGCCTGCCCCTGCGGCTCTAGCGGCACCTTCCGTAGCATGGGACAGTAGCCGCATAGAGGTATTAGTGACGGACCTGAGAGTGGCCATATGGGTGGAGTGCAGCACTTTGTCCTCCTCCGACATGGACTCTGGGGGGGATGCAGTGTATTCTTTTATAAGATCGCGCTGCATCCTAATCGCATGTGCCAGGTAGTTCAGGGCCCTCACTGAGAAGGTCGCTGAACTAAACATCCGCTTCCCCAAGCGGTCCATCATCCGAGACTCCTTGCTCGGGGGATGGACTGAGGGACTCTCCTGAGCAAGTTCCCTCTTGGTGGCAGCCGCCGTCAACATGGCATCTACCGGAGGCCCCTTACTCCAATGGGCACGGTCAGCCGGGGGACTGAGAATACGGTCGGGCCTTTTTGGGATTGGCTCCACGGTGTCCGGTTCCTTCCACGCCCTGGTGGTAATAAGGTCCACCAGGGGGTCGGCAGGAGGGGACACCCAAGAGGTAGACGGGCCCGCTTCAAATGCCTCCAAGAACACAGACTCGTCCGAGGAAGACTTGGGGGCAGACCACCCCCCCCTTATGCAGAGCATTTCCATGATGTCTCCAAATGAGACATCCTCAGGGGGTGATCTTCGGGAGCCTTCCGCTTCCTCCAAGTCCGTGTCTTCTGTGAGAGACTCGGGGGAGTCAATGTGCCTCCTTTTGCACGTATGTTTGCGGGGAACATCCTCCGGGGGGGCTGTCAGAGGACTCCTTGCAAACAGTGACCTGTTCCAAAGGAACAACTTGGGGCAAAGGCGGGCTGTCCCAAAGGCGGATGGTGGAAGCCTGACCCAGTACAGATGGAGCGGGGCGGGCGAAGCAAGTGCCGGGGTCCGGAGACCCTCAACAGGGCCCTCTCCACTACATCAAGCGCCGAAGGAGCCGACCTCGACCAAAGGATCCGACAATCGGCTCCCCGGATCCGAGTGGATCGGAGCTGGCGCCAAGCGCTCTGATCCGAGGGACAGTGAGCTCCGACACAGGCGCCGAAGAGCACTGATCCCCCCGGATCCGAAGCTCAGATCCAGGCTCCGAGAGGTCGGATCCGAAGCACTCGAGGGCAGGGTTGGATCCGAAGTACCGAGTACTATCGGCGCCGACCCACCCGGCTCCGAAGCTGCTCGGCTCCAACTGCTCCGAACCCGGGTAGCGGGTCAGAGAAGGAGCAATAGGTTTAAAGAAAGGGGTCGAGCTCCCCCCCAGAGGGGGGGGGAGGCAAGAGCACTCCCATCTGCATCTGGGCCTGGATGAACCTTCTCATCATCCGGTCCAGATCAGCATCTGACAAGCTATAGGTCGATCTCGACGAGGCTACCGAGGTAGGCCTTGAGTGCCTCCTGGATAGCCTCGACGGAGATCGGGTCTCCTCCTCCTCAGGTCCCGGTGAAAAGCACACGGGTGACCGGAGCCGAGGAGGGGGAGAACCAGCAGACAAGGAGGCCGGAGGAGAAGCCCGCTTGGCAGGCGGGGCCGAAACAGAGGTCTCGGCCCGCCGCTTATGGTGCTTCTCCCTCCGGTCCTTCTTTCTAGCTTCCCTCTCCTCCGAACCACTACAGGGAGGTTGAGTCCCAGGAGGAGGAGGGGGAGCTGGAGAGGAGGTAACCGTAGAAACAGTTCCCCCCGAAGGAGCGGAGGCCGGAGCAGAGTCCGGGGGCAAAAGTCCCGCCAGGACCAGCTTAGACCTCCGCTCCATCAATGCCCTGGGGTTGAACCCTGCACAAATGGAACATCCAGAAGTGAGGTGTTCAACCCCAAGGCATCGAAGCAGTGTGGCCATCAGCAGGGAAAGCTTATGGCCACACTCGGAGCACTTTGAAAAAACAGCCTTAGGTTGTTCTGACATCCTAAGAGCTAAAAAATTACTTAAACTAAAGGTAAAAAGTAAAAGTAACTAAACACACAACAGGCCCAAACACACACTACGCTACCAGCGAGGGGAGGGAAACCAAGTAAAAAAATATTAAATCACTAAACAAGTATAACTATCAAATAGGGAATCCTAAACTTTCACTCAACTTTCAAAAAACAATTAAATTTTAACACTAGAAGAACTTTATAAAACCACTTAGCTGAAGAGCTCAAGAACACCAATCTGGTCACCAGCGCGGGAAACTAGATCTGAGGTCATGTAGGGAGAGCAGGGCATTATGGGTGAGGGGAGGAGCTGAGAGCTCGGATCCATAGCTGGTAAACCATGCTGGTTCGGATCCGATATCGGATCCATAACCCACAGGTTGCAGACAAATGAATCTCCTACTTCAGATCAAATTTTATATTTACGTCTTATTATCCCTACATAACATTTTATGGGAGGTTTTTGGATGATACATTTTTACCTTGGGAAGGGAAACATCAACGATTTGGTAAATTTGTGGTATACATTAGCAATACCACTGAATTTCTGAAATTTATTTATGAACAGAATGATCAAGAGATTAATTTTTTGGATGTGATGACATATATAAATTAGAATCTTCCATTTATCTTAAGTCTACATTTTCTAATTCTTGTTTATTTTTTAATAGTTACCATCCTTGCACACAAAAATCCAATTTAAGGGAAAAAAGTCTTTCTCAGATGATACTGGAACAAAATAGATTTTTTACTGAAATTAATGTAATTAAATTAGAAGTTATGTCCTTACCATAACGTTCCATGTGGAGTGTTCATCTCGCCTTTGTTCTTACACCTGGGTTCGGAGCCGATCCTCGGCTCCGTGTCGGCCGCTTGGAAAGCTCTGCATCGAGAAGAAGCTTGAGACCAACCTAACTCCCACAATCCCCCTCTGCCTTTACCTCAGATCTAGTTTGCAAGCAAACCAGAAGTCAACAGTGAGAGTAACACATTCATGCCAAAATAACATAACTGAGAGAAACACCTATACATATATATATATATATATATATATATATATATATATACATATATACACAACAACTGCGTAATGCAGAAGCAGGAGAAACCAAACCAGACACCAAACTGGACGTTCTTCCTGAGGGTGGGAGGGTGGGAATGTAAGAACAAAGGTGAGATGAACACTCCACATGGAACGTTATGGTAAGGACATAACTTCTAAATGTGAGAGTGTTCAATCTCGCCGTTTGTTCTTACACCTGGGTAGCGTCCCTAGCTCCATGTTCCTGAGGAACTCACGGGAGAACGTTCTTGAGCACAGTGGAACCAAAGGTTGCCCTGTCCCTAGAAACCCTGTCTACCTTGTAATGAGAAATGAATGTATGTGGTTTAGACCAAGTGGCAGCTGCACAAATAGTGTCTAATGGTAAGTGAGCTGCATGAGCCAGGGATGTAGATACTGATCTTGTAGAGTGCCCCTTGGGTTTGACAGGTAAAGTTTGTTCCGAAGCAGCATAAACAAATATAATGCAATCAGTTAGCCATTTGGAAAGGGTTTGTTTAGTAACTGCTATACCTTTTCTGCTGTCTGCAAAGGCTACAAAAAGTTGATCTGTTTTCCTGTGATCCTTTGTTCTATCCAGGTAAAATCTAAGTTGTCTATGAACATCCAACTTGTGCAACATATACTCCAACTTATTGGAGTGGTTTTTGAAAAAGGTAGGGAGCTCAATGGATTGATTGATGTTATTAACGGAGCAAACTTTGGGGAGAAAGGACGGATTAGTGCGAAGAGATACTCTGTCAGAGTGAAAGATCAAATAAGGGTGTTTAATAGAAAGAGCTTGCAGCTCTGACACCCGTCTAGCCGATGTAATGGCCACCAAAAAGAGGGTCTTCCACGACAAATACTTCAATGGACAAGAAGAGGCTGGTTCAAACGGAGGTAGCATCAATTTAGATAATAAAAGGTTCAGATTCCAAGGTGATGTAGGAGTTCTAACTGGTGGTCTAATATGGAAAGATCCTTTCAGAAAGGCCTTACAAAGTCTGTGAGCCATAATAGGAGCCCCACATTCTTCCACATGAAAGTTGGAAATGGCAGCCAACTGCACTCTCAAAGTGGCAGGAGAAGCTCCTTGGTGGAACAATTCGGTTAAAAACTCCAAGATCTTATTTAAGGGAGCTATAACAGGGTCCAGTTGCTGTGTATTTGCCCAGTAAACAAAACACTTCCATTTACTAGTGTAAGTCTTTGTAGTGGAAGCTTTATGAGAAGCCACTAGTATATTCTGAACTGCAGGTGAAAGAAGATCAGACCTGGCTAAGTAGAGCGAGCAGCCAAGCTGCTAGTTGGAGTGACAGTAGCGAGGGGTGGGGAGCCCCTGACGAGTGGGTCAGTAGATCCGGCTCCGGGTCCAGGATCCAGGGTTCCCGAATGCGGTGTGCCAGAAGAAAGGGAAACCAGATTTGACGAGGCCAGAATGGGGCAATGAGGATAATCGTCCTTTGCAGGTTGCTGGCTTTCTGCAGAAACTTTGCAATCAGGGGAAAGGGAGGAAAAGCGTACAGGAGACCCGGGGGCCAATCATAAACCAGAGCATCCCTGGGGACTTCCCCTGGAGGGGGTAATAGGGCAAAATAGCTTCTGCATTTGGCATTCATTGGAGACGCAAAAAGATTGCAGGAAGGCTGGCCCCATTTGCGAAAAATCTCCTTCGCAACTGACTGTTTGTGGGACCACTCGTGAGGCAACAGGATTGCTCTGCTCAACCTGTCGGCTATGACATTGGATGACCCCGGGATGTGCGTTGCAATCAGAAAGCGACCCATGGACTCCGCCCATTGCCAGATTCTCATGGCCTCTCTGCATAGCTGATAAGACTTGGTTCCCCCTTGTTTGTTTATGTACCAGACTACGGACATGTTGTCCGTCTGAACTGCAATAGTCCCTAGAGGAAGAAGGGGAGCAAAGTGTTGCAACGCTAGAAACACTGCCCTCAACTCTAGAACATTGATGTGCAGATTGTACTCTAAATTGGTCCATTCGCCTTGGACTGTCTGTCCCTGAAAGATGCCCCCCCCAGCCTATCAGGGAAGCATCCGTGGTCACCGTAGCTGTTGGCGTGGGTAGCACAAATGGTCTTCCGCTGGAAAGATTGCAAGTCCGGAGCCACCAGGCTAGGTGTGATTTGCATGTGTTTGTGATCAGAATTTCGTGTCAGAGGTAGCTGTTGGAACGACCATTGTGCAAACAGTAGCCATTGTAGAACTCTCATGTGCAGTCTTCCCAATGGTATCGCAACGAGAGAAGCTGCCATGAGACCCAAAACCTTCAGAACCAGTTTTGCTGGGGATTTTCTGGATGACAGAAGAAGAGATATGTGGCTTTGTAGTGAGGCTATCCTTTCTGGAGGAAGTCTTAGAATTAAACGATGCGTATCCAATTCTGCTCCTATGAATGAGATATGCTGTGATGGCTGTAGTAAAGATTTTTCGAAATTTACGGAAATTCCGAGATGAACACAAAGCTGCAGTGTGTAATCCCTGGCTTGAATCAGTTGACGCTGGGTGGTGGCAGAAAGGAGCCAGTCGTCCAGATATGGAAACACCTGGAATCCCAGGCATCTCAAGTGAGACGCTACCACTGCCATGCATTTGGTGAAAACCCTGGGGGCTGAGGTCAGACCAAAGGGCAGGGCTCGAAACTGAAAGTGGCTGGCTCCCAGCCGGAAGCGCAAGTGATCCCTGGACACCCTGGCCATTTTGATGTGGTAGTATGCGTCCTTCAGATCTATTGAGCACATCCAGTCGTCCTTCTGTAAAATGGAAGGATCGATTGAAGCGTGACCATCCGAACTTTTCTTTCTTGACGAAGGTATTGAGATTGCTTAGGTCCAGAATCGGCCTCCAGTCCCCTGTCTTTTTTGGAACTAAAAAGAACCTTGAGTAAGTTCCGAATCCTCTTTGGTCCGCTGGGACTGGTTGGATTACTCTTTTTTCTAGCAGCTTTGAAATTTCTATAGCTGCAGGGTCTCGCAGATGGGGCGGCACATCTGAGAGTCTTTTCTTCGGAATTGGGGGCAATAGGAAGGGTATTCTGTAGCCTCTGGTAACAACGCTTTTTACCCAATTGTCTGATGTCAGATTTTGCCAGGCCTGAGGGTATAAAGCTAAGCGACCCCCGACTGCCTCCAGAGCAGGACAGTCGGGCCTCCTCTCAGGAGTGCTGGAAATGTTTCCTAGGGGTTGTATCCCTGTCACCTTGGTTTTGCGGACCCCCTCTGCCGCCAGGGTGGCGTCTTCCACCTCTGCCCCCTCCTCTGCCTCTAGAGGGGGCATCACCCTGTGTGCCTGGGAAAGAGCCTTGGGGTTTTCGAAACCACATTTTTCCACCACGTTGCCCTTTGGAGTACGGTCTGGATGGGGTGGAAAAACGGACTCCGACAGCAGACAGAGTCTTTCCCTCTTGCTCACACCGGGTAAGGGTCTCCTTTACTTTGGGGCCAAAGAGAGTGGCACCATCAAATGGGGCGTTAGTAAAGGAAGACTTGAAGGCTTCCGCAAATGAACATAAGCGCATCCAAGATTGTCTACGAAGAGCAATCGCTGAAGCTGCTGCCCTACTCGATCCTTCGGCTGCGTATGAGATCAGCCTCATGGACGAGTTTGCAATAGATGTAAGGGTATTGAGATGTGCTGTAACCTTTTCTGAAACAGCAGCATCTGTAGTACCCTGGAGGGTATCTCCCAACTCTTTGATTAGATCCCTCTGTAGCCGTGTGAAGTGGGTCAAATAGTTCAGGGATCGCATAGAAAAAGCCGCTGAACTAAAAATGCGCTTCCCATACCTGTCCATAGTCCTAGAATCTCTGTTAGGTGGATGGACAGATGAGGAAGATTCAGACATCTCCTTTTTCGTGGCCGCTGCCACCACCATAGCGTCCACTGGCACTCCCTTTGTCAGATAAGCCTTATCCTGAGGGGCAGTAATATATTTGTTAGGCTTTCAAGGGACTGGCTCCACCGTGTCAGGCGTCTCCCACTCCCTTCGAGCAATCAGCTCCATCAACTCATCGAAGGGCGGAGTGACCCAGGAGGAGGAAGGGCGAGCACCGAATGCCTTCAGCAAGACTGACTCATCCTCAGAAGGGGGGAGGGATTGCCAATCACCTCTCTGCTTTAGGATCTCCAGGATGTCAGAAAAGGAGACATCCTCTGAGGGTGACTTTGGGGACCCTTCTGACTCATCCAAGTCAGTGTCCGATGTCAATGATTCTTGTGGAGAATCTAAGTGTCTCCTCTTACACAATCTTTTCCTCGGAACTTCCTCGGGGGGGGCATCCGAAGAAGCCTCCGAGGAAGAGGGGGCACCCTCCAGGGGTGGCTGAGCCACAGGTGCTCGAAGCTTAGATGTAGCCGTGGGTGCAGAGGAGGATAACGGTCCTTTATGGGAAGGAGAAGCTGTTTCTGCTGATGTGGTTGTCTGGGTAGACAACACCTTCCTCATGGTCGAAGGCCCCGGGTCCCGAGTCGAGGTATCTCGGTTCGAGGAAATCGGAAGAATCCCGAGACAGGCACGAAGGCATCGACCCGAGGACGGAGCCGAGTCGATCCGAGCCGAGGCCCGAGAGGAGCGTCGGAACGAAACATCGGTCCGACTCTCAGTCCCGGATCAAGGATGGATCTTGGCTCCGAGACTCCGGTACCGGATCCGACAGAGTCGAGATGAACGGAGCCGACCGAGAGAAAGACGGTTCTGGCACCGAGGGCTCCACAATCACCAGATCAGCCTCTCCCGGCTCCGAAGACTGGATAGGTTTCGGAGGAGGAACAGATGGAGATAAGGGAAGGCCTTCGAGTCTCGACACCAACTGGGAGGAGACAGAGATGAGCTTGGATAAGGCCGTATTCTCCATTAATTTCTGCACCACGCGGTCTACATCTGTGTCGGAGAGGGGCCTGGAAGAGCGCGTCGAAGGAATCGAAGACGGAGCCGACCTCAACAGTGGGAGCTCCGTCACCGGTTCCAAGACTCGAGGCTCGGAAACTGACAACAGTTCAACACTTGGCCCCGAAGTCTGTGGAACCGGTGATCGAACTTTAACTGAAGAGCTCGGAGCCGATGACCTGGGCTCCGACGTCTTCGATTCCTTCGAGGATTTGGATGTCTGGTCTGATGCATCCAGAGCCTCTTGAAAAGTAGGTTTTAGAAGACCCCTATCCATAAGTTTCCTGCGCCTATCTGTCATGACCCTTCCACTGAAAGAATGACATATTGAGCAGTTTTCTTGCAGATGGAGAGGGCCAAGACAGTAGACGCAGGAATTATGATTATCAGTCACTGACATCTTCTGCCCACATTGGCAGCGTTTAAAGCCAGACTTAGCTTTCTCAGACATGTCACAATTTTTAGGTACAGCTAACAGAGAAAAAGTCAATATTATGTCAAGTCCAGTAATTTTGTCTAATCCAGAAACTTATTGTCAAATCCTGTAAAAAGTCAATCCAGTAGTCAATCCAAGTAAAAGGGTGGGGTAGGCCCCGAGGGAAAACTCTAACAAAGTATATAAAAAAAACTTTATATGGAACCGAGAATTCCTCGAAACACTACTAACACACACACACAGTCACTTAAAGACAATTTTTTTAGAAAAAAATTTAGAAGAAATATAAGAAAATTATAAATCTTAGCTTAAGGTTGCTCGAGCTCATCAAACTGATGCGAACGCTGCAGCGGCAAACTAGATCTGAGGTAAAGGCAGAGGGGGATTGTGGGAGTTAGGTTGGTCTCGAGCTTCTTCTCGATGCAGAGCTTGCCAAGCGGCCGACACGGAGCCGAGGATCGGCTCCGAACCCAGGTGTAAGAACAAACGGCGAGATTGAACACTCTCACATCATGTTATTTAAAAGGGGTACCTGACAGGACTCATTGAGAAGGTAGAAAAAAAGAAGTTATGTACTCACCATAACGTTCCATCTGAGTTGTTGCTCTTCATTTGTCTTCAACCTGTGGGTACTCTGATCCGACCGGATCTGAGTCAGTTGCATTTCCAGCATATGATCAGAGCTCCAAGCTCCTCCCCTACCCATAATGCCCCTGTCTTCCTCCTCCCTTCAGACAGGGTTTGCTGCTAACTACAGCATTCCAACCTGACCCAAGGTCTTACACCCCATAATCATAGGTCTCCAGAGATATGAGGAGAATAACAAATGAATGCTAAGGTGGTGGGTATACCACTTCTATCCAAACCACCACACAGCCACAAAAGGCAAGGTGGAAGGGATGGTTGAAGACAAATGAGAGCAAATATCATCCAGCAGAACTCTGGACTAGAAGGCAGCTGAAGTAGCCATAGAACTAGTCAAATGCGCCTTACCATGTTCTGGCAGGGGTAAACCTCTAGCTGAATATGCCAGGATAATACATTGGGAAATCCAATGAGAAATGGTAACTTTCTCTACAGTTTCCCTAGAAAGGGCTTAGAATAAGAAATGAAGAGTTGGTCAGATTTACAGAAAGACTTAGTCCTATGCAAATAAAAATGTAATAGTCTATGAACATCCAACAAATGCAATTTCTACTCTTCCTTGTTCTGAAAATTGAGAAAGAAAACAGGGAGATTAATAACCTGATTAATGTTTGATTCCGAAGCCACCTTGGGAAGGAAAGAGGGATTAGTACGTAAAGACAACCTGTCCTTATGACAGATCATATATGGAGGTTTGACTGACAATGCCTGCAGTTCCGAAACCCTTTTGGCTGATGTAATGGCAACCAGAAAAGCCATTTTCCAAGACAAGAACTGTAAATCTACTGAAGCTGCCGGTTCGAAGGGGGAAGAGACAAGAGCTTGCAGAACCAGAGTAAGATCCCAAGGAGGCATTGGGTCCTTAATTTGTGGCCAAAACAAAAAGGTACCCTTCAAAAAGGCCTTACAAAGCTTAGAAGAAGCTAGAGAAGCAATTTTGTCGCCTACATAAAAATTAGATATACCTTGACCATGGAAAAATTGTCACCCCTGTGAAAAATGTTTGCCAAAAATATGAGAACCATTGAAATTGGAGCAGTAAATGGCTTTATATCATATTGAGAGGCCCAGACAACAAAACGCTTCCACTTGCTGGAATAAACCTTCCTAGTGGAAGACTTATGAGCTGCAACTAATATCTTTTTGACTGGTGAGGATAACTTGGGAGTCCTGACCATCATGGGAACCAGAGCAGCCAAACGGTGAGCTTCAGACTGACCAGACCTGGGTGAGGTATCCTTGAGGGATGAGAGATGAGATCCAGAACCAGATCTAATGTCCATGGAGGACACACTACATGAGACCATACAAAGGGGAACCAGAATTGGTGAGGCCAGATTGGGGCAACGAGGATGGCAGACCTCCCCAACCTGTTAGCTTTCTGAAGGAATTTCGGGATCAGAGGGAGAGAAGAGTAAGCATACAGGAGACCGGAGGGCCAAGCATGGATCACAGCATCTCTGGGGGCTTCCCCCTGTGGGGGGTTCAAAGCAAAAAACTCCCTGCATTTTGTATTGGAAGGAGAGGCGAAGAGATCACAGCAAGACTAACCTCACTTGAGAAAAATCTGTTTCGTTACCGAAGGATTCATAAACCATTCATGAGACATCAGAATAGAGCTGCTGAGCCTGTCTGCTACAATGTTGGACCTCCACGGAATGTGCACTGCCACCAGAAAATGGATGGAGATCACCCACTCCCACACTCTCATGGCCTCGTGACACAGTGGGTAAGACCTGGTTCCCCCGTTTGTTGATGTACCAGACAACCGACATATTGTCTGTCTGGATAGCAATTGTCCCAAAAGGAAGATGGGCATGGAGAGCTTGTAAAGCTAGGAGCACCACCCTCATCTCCAAGAAGTTGATATGCAATTAATTCTCGTGGGGGGACCATGTGCCTTGGACTGTCCTCCCCAAACAATGTCACCCCCACCCAAGTAGGGAGGCGTTCATGGTCACAGTGGCCAAGGGGGCCGGCAGAATAAAGGGACGACCCCAAAGAAGATCCGGGGAATGAATCCACCATAGAAGAGAATCCCTGCATGGTTGAGACATGCGAATTGGGTGAAACAATGGAAGATCTAGCAATGACCATTGAACTGCCAGAGTCATTGCAGTACCCTCATGTGTAATCAAGTCGTAGGCACGAGGGTGATCATGACCACCATAGACCCCAACACCCATAAGACCAATTCTGCCATCGACAACTGGGCTTGAAGGATACACACAAAATGAAGTTTCAAGGACTGAACTCTGTCTGAGATTAGAAAAACCTTGGTCTGAGTTGTCTAAATGAGCTCCAATGAAATCTAGAACTTGAAATGGAGTCAGAAGGGATTTGTTGAGATTGATGGTTATTGCCCAACTGGTGGGCTATTTGAAGAAGGGAATCCTTTGCTTGGCAGAGTTGATGCCTGGAAGGGGCAGAAAGGAGCCAATCATCCAGGTAAGGGAAAACCTGGAAGCCCTGCAAACGCAGGTGAGCCACTACCACTGCCATCACTTTGGTGAACACCCTGTAGTGAGACAAAGGAAAGCACTCTGAACTGATAATGACCGTCTCCCAGCCAGAAGCAGAGGAACCTGCAAGAATGAGAAGTTATGTACCTACCATAATGTTCCATGTTAGTTGTCTTCTTCTCGCCTCCTTTCTTGCTGGATGGGTTCAGAGCCGATCCTCGGCTCCGACTCCGCCTATACTAAAGCTCGAGAGCTCATTTTACCGGCTCGAGGCAACCCTATATCCCATGATGCTAGGCGCTAACTACCCAGATCTCGTTTGGTAGCTGAGAACATAGCAATTTTAGCCTCCCAACCCAAGGGAGAGAAGGAGAAGGAGAAGGGGAAAAACTCCCCATGTGCCACTACCTGAAGCTATAGCTACCTAAGGATAACCAGTTTAGGCTTCAAATTGTGTAAGGTGAAGACCCTGATAAGAAAAAGGGAAATCCTTTCGGTCTATCCAGGCTAGGGGGATGGCAGGTGGGACGCAAGAAAGAAGGCGAGAAGAAGACAACTAACATGGAACGTTATGGTAGGTACATAACCTCTCAATGTTAAGTTGTCGATCTCGCCTTCATTCTTGCTGGATTCTAGCACCTTCACCCCGGGTGGCTCATCGGAACAGGCTCTTGAGAACGGTGGAACCAAAATTTGCCCTGTTTCTGGAGGCCATGCCTAATTTGTAGTGTGTAATAAAGGTATGAGGAGAGGCCCATGTGGCTGCTGCACAAATAGTATCTATTGGCAATCTAGCTTGAAAGGCTGTTGATGTAGCTAAAGCTCTGGTTGAATGGGCTCTTGGCTTAGAAGGTAATTCTTTACCTCTGAGTTGATAGATACAGGTAATCACAGAGGACAGCCATCTAAGACAAGGTTACTTTGGATACCGGAAGGCCCTTTTTACCTTCCGCATAGGACAGAAAAAGCTGATCAGATTTCCTAGTTTGTTTAGTTCTGTCCAGATAGTAACGGAGCCGACGATGAACGTCCAGATAATGCAGTTTTTGCTCCATCCTGTTAGAATAATTAGGGAAGAAAACTGGAAGATCGATAGATTGATTTAAATTTGCCTGAGAAGCCACCTTGGGCAAAAAAGACGGGTTAGTTCTGAGAGAAACTCTGTCTTTGTGGAAAACTAGATACGGAGGACGAATGCAAAGGGCATGGAGTTCTGATACTCTCCTAGCAGAAGTTATGGCAACTAGGAAGAGAGTTTTCCAAGAGAGCAACTTTAAAGAACAGGAAGCCGCAGGTTCAAAGGGAGGAAGAATCAAGGATGTTAAAATCAAATTCAAATCCCACTGTGGTGGGGGGTCTTTGATTGGGGGCTTGAGTAAAAAGATACCCTTAAGGAAGGCTTTACAAAGCTTGTGGGACATGATGCTGGAGTCTGATAGGCCTATGTGAAAATTTGAAATGGCCACTAACTGAACCTTTACTGTGGAGGATGAAGAGCCTGAATGAAAAATTTCAGCTAGGAAATCTAGAACTGATTGTATAGGAGCAGTGAAGGGATCTATATTCCTAGCCCTTGCCCAGAAGGAAAAACGCTTCCATTTACTAGTATAAATCCTTCTGGTAGAGGACTTAAGGGAAGCTACAATAATATCACGGACAGGATTGGAAATCAGGGGAAGCCTGGCTAGGGATGGAAGTGGAGCAACCAAGCGGTGAGGTTGAGAGATTGGAGGGATTGGTGCAGCCGCCCTGACTGGTGGGCCAAAAGATCTGGCACTGGGTCCAGATGCCAAGGCGGTTCCAAAAGGTAACGATGCAGGAACGGGAACCATATCTGTCGAGGCCAATAAGGGGCAATGAGGATCAGATCATCCTGGCTCTCAAGGCGGTAGCTTTCTGAATCAACTGAGTGATTAATGAAAAGGGGGGAAAAGCGTATAGAAGTCCCCGAGGCCAATCGTGGACTACAGTGTCTCTGGGGGGATGGCCTGGAAGGGGAAAGAGAGTGAAAAAGTCGAGGCACTTGCTGTTCTGTGGTGTTGCAAAAAGATCGCAGCAAGGAAGACCCCACTTCTGAAAAATCTCCTCCGTTACTGATTGCTTGAGAGACCACTCGTGTGGCATGAGAATAGCTCTGCTCAACCTGTCCGCTATGATGTTGGACTTCCCAGGGATATGCGTTGCTATCAGAAACCGCTGAGAAGAGATTGCCCATTGCCAAAGTCTGAGTGCCTCTCAACACAGGGGATAGGACTTGGTTCAGCCCTGCTTGTTGATATACCACACTACAGACATATTGTCCGTCTGAATTGCAATAGTCCCTAAGGGAAGAGAGTCCTGGAGGGCTTGCAACGCCAAAAGCACTGCTCTCATCTCCAGGACATTTATGTGCAGGTGGCATTCGAAAGGTTGCCATGTGCCCTGGACTGTCCTGCCCTGAAAATGCCCCCCCCCACCCGATCAGGGAGTCGTCCGTTGTGACCGTGGCGACCGGAGGGGAAGGAACGAATGGTCTGCCCTGAAGGACTTGAGGGGAGACCATCCACCAAGACAGATGTTTCTTGCAAGATAGAGTTATTATGATGTTGTGTGTCAAAGGAAGCTGTTGGAAGGACCACTGGGAGAAGAGCATCCACTGAAGGAGCCGCATGTGAAAGCGAGCAAGGGGAAGTAGCGTGATGGCTGCCGCCATGAGACCTAACACTTTTAGAACAAACCTGGCCTGGATTTTTTTGCTCTGAAAGAGGATATGAACATGATTTTGAATATCTAAAACTCTTTGCTCGGTTAATTTTGCTGAGAGCTGTATGGTGTCCAAGGTGGCACCTATGAAGGTAATAGACTGAAAAGGCAGACTTTTCGAAATTTATGGAGATACCTAGCCCTTTGCAAGTTTGAATGGTGTAATCTCTGGCAAGAAAAAGCTGATGCCTAGATACGGAAACACCTGGAATCCTTGACGTCTCAGATGAGCCGTAACCACTGCCATGCATTTGGTGAACACTCGGGGGGGCTGTAGTGAGACCAAAGGGCAGGGCCCTGAACTGGTAGTGACTGACCCCCAGCCGGAAGCGAAGAAACCTCCTGGAGCGCTTGTGCATCTTGATGTGATAGTACGCATCCTGAAGGTCCACTCAGCACATCCAATTCTCCTGACCCAGAAAGGGTAGAATAGACTGTAGCGTGACCATCCGGAACTTTGTTCTTTTTACAGACTTGTTTAGTCTGCTGAGATCCAATATTGGCCTCCAGTCCCCTGTCTTTTTTGGTACCAAAAAAAACTTGGAGTAGATTCCGGATCCTAGTTGGTCTGCTGGGACTGCCTGGATGGCTCTTTTTGTTAGCAGTTTTGATATTTCAAGTACTGCTTGTTCCCTTAGACTGGGTGGAACGTCTGGGAGGGGCCCTTTTGGCTGAGTTGGGGTGTGGATAAAGGGAATTTTGTAACCCTCTGATATAATCGACTGTACCCATTTGTCTTGTGTGAGAGAAAGTTAGGCTTCTGGGTACAACGATAACCTTCCCCCAACTGCCTCCGAAGGTGGACATTCGGGCAGCTTCTCAGGGATGCTGGAAGGGTTTGTCAGAGAGAGACTCTCTGTTACCCTGATTCTGTGGACCTCCTCTGCCTCTAGGGCGGCATCTGTTGTTGCCCCCCCCCCTGCCTCTCGGGGGGAACTGACCTCTTGCATCAGGCGTGACTCCCTGTGATTTGCGGAACCACATTTTTCCACCCTTTTGACCCTTAGGATATGGTCTAGACGGGGTTGAAAAATGGACTCCCACGGCAGAGAGAGTCTTGCCATCTTGTTCGCATCTGGTCAAAGTATCCTTCACTTGAGGTCCAAACAATGCCGAACCATCAAAGGGGGAGTTAGTGAAGGACACCTTGAAGGGGTCTGCGAAGTTGCAAAGCCGCATCCAGGCATGACGCCTTAAAGCCACGCCTGTGCCTGCGGCTCTACTCGCTCCATCGGCTGCATAGAAAATAAGCCGCACAGAGGAGTTGACAATGGAATTTAGGGTTCCTAGCTGGGAGTTGATTTTGTCCTGAGACCCCGCAGCTGTTGGATCCTGTAGGGTATCACCCATTTCTTTGAGAATGTCTCTTTGAAGGCGGGTGAAATGGCACAAGTAATTCAGCCACCGCATGGCGAAGGTCGCTGAAGAGAACATCCGCTTGCCGTACCTATCCATAGTCCTAGATTCCTTATTAGGAGGATGGATAGGCACTGAAGGATCAGCCAGTTCCTTCTTAGTGGCTGCAGTCACCGCCATGGCATCAACTGGGACACCCTTAGTTAAAAAATTGTTTATCTGACGGGGCTGTGATAAATTTGGAAGGCCTCCGTGGAGTGGGTTCCATCGTATCAGGGACCGTCCATGCCTTCCGCGCCACCACTTCTATGAGGGGGTCAAAAGGCTGAGACACCCAGGAGGTGGAAGGGCGAGAACCAAACGCCTCCAGGTAAACCGACTCGTCTTCAGAAGGATTGAGGGTAGACCAGTTCCCCCTCTGCTTGAGGATTTCAAAGATGTCAGAAAAGGAGACATCCTCAGAGGGGGACCGTGGGGAACCTTCAGACTCATCCAAGTCGGTATCAGATGTGATGGACTCAGGGGAGTCCACATGCTTCCTCTTACATGTCCTCTTTCGAGGGGGTTCACCTGATGGATCAGGGGAAACCTCGGAAGAGGAGGATATTCCAAATGGGGAAACCTGAGGCGTTGGATCTCTACGGTGGGGAATGAGAGAGTGGGTAGAGACCACAGCAGGCACTACAGTGGGAGGAGCTGATGGAGCTGACCATGGAGCAGGCACTGGGTCCAGTACGCTCCTCATGACCTCGAAGGAGCCCCTATCAGGCAGGACAGAGGGCTCCCACTCCGAAGAAATAGGAACCCCACCCGGCACCAAGAGGGATGGCTCCGAAGCCGATGTCGGGGCCGAACTCACCAGCGCCGATGCTCCGAGACGGAGAACTGGGTCGGACAAGGGTCCGATGCCACTCGCCCCCTCGGAGCCGATGAGGAAGTCCAAGCGCCCGGATCCCTCCAAGGATGGGACCATGGAAGAGATCGGAGCAGACGTCGAAGGAGGAATCGTAGATGGTATGGGTAAAGCCACTGTCTGTTGAGACGGGCTATGAAGCATTTGGGCCAGTGCCTGAGACTTTAGGAGTCTGCTAACCACCCTCTCGAGGTCATGGTCCGAAAGCCTGGAAGACCGAGAGGAATGGCTCCGATGGCTCCGCTCTGAGAGCAAAGGAGATCTCGGAGCTGAGTGAATGGACACCAGGGACGGAGACCTAGATCTCTTGCGGGTGGAAGATGGCACCAAGACTAGTGGTGCCGATGGAGCCAAAGACACGTCGGCTCCGGCCGGAGCGGACTCTGAAGACAGAGTCTCGATGCAGAAGACTGCGACAGACGTATCGGCTCCAGCCGGAGCCGATCGTGACACAGTAGGTGAGCCACCAGCCGAAGGCTTGGAGCCCGGAGCCGATGGTTTGGATGGCTTCGAAGGTTTCCCTGGCAAGGACTTAGCCGGGGAACCTTCGGGCTTTAATAAGCCCCTCAAAATTAACTTGCTCCTGCAGGACTCTTGGACTGAACGCATGACAAACAGAACAAGAGTCCTGCCGGTGCAGGGGTCCCAGGCAATACACGCAAGAAGTGTGACCGTCTGTCAGCGACATTTTCTGACAGCACAAGTCACACTTCTTGAAGCCTGAGACTTTAATGTCTTTAGACATTAAGCTGTCAAGGGAAGAAAAAAAATCTTCCTTAGAAAGTTAAAACACACACACAGTAAAATTAAAGGTTAACAAAACCAAACACACACCTAACTGTCCCAAAAAAAGGGAACAGGGAAAAAACGGAACGGGCCTAAGGCCTAACCTTAACAGGGGAGGGATATAACTTTTGGGATTAGGGATTAACAAAAACGGGAACCCAACGGAAGTGGTATACTAAGGTACTAGTCTATTTTTAAAATAAAAGAGAAAAATCCTAAGAAAGGAGTAGAAAAATTTGAAAATTTTCACTGACCTGTGGAGCCGGTAAAAAAAGCACCTCGCTAGCGAAAGCGGCAAACGAGATCTGGGTAGTTAGCGCCTAGCATCATGGGATATAGGGCTGCCTCGAGCCGGTAAAATTAGCTCTCAAGCTTTAGTATAGGCCGAGTCGGAGCCGAGGATCGGCTCCGAACCCATCCAGCAAGAATGAAGGCGAGATTGACAACTTAACATCACCTGTCCATCTTTATGTGGCAGCACGACTCCTGAAGGTCAACCGAGCACATCCAGTCGTTCTCCTGCAGAAAGGGCAGGATAGACTGAAAAGTGACCATCCTGAATTTCGCCTTGGCAACTGACAGATTTAAGTCTCCTGTTTTGTTTGGCACTAAAAAGAATCTGGAATAGATGCCTAATCCTAACTGGTCTGAGAGGACAAATTGGAGGACTCGCTTTTCTAGCAGCTTTGAAATTACCAGTGCTGCCTTCTCCCTTTGCTAATGAGCAGTGGTTGGATGAAGGGGACTGCATAGCCTCTGGTTATGATCTGCAACACCCAACAATCATCTGTGACTGACTCCCAGGCTGTTATGTGTAGTGAGAGGTGCCCCCTGACTGCCTCCAGAACCAAAGCTGAGCAGACGGGCAACCCTTCAGGACTGTTGCCTCCGGGCAGCTTCTATCAAATCCCCCTCTGTCTCTAGGAAAAGGCAAGTCCTGAGCGTTCTGGGAGTAGCTCAGACGTCTGGAACCATATCTTCTTTGCCACCGGCTGATTCCTTGAAAAGGTTCATTTTGGGGTGGAGAAGCGGATTCTGATGGAAGACAGAGTCTTCCCATCTTTCTTGCTCTGGACAAGACTGTCACATACCGACTTTCCAAAGAGGGTGAAACCATCATACGGGGCATTAATAAAAGATGCCGTACAGGGCACCGAGACTGCACAGAGCTGGACCCAGGTGTGACACATGATGGAAACGCCCATCCCGACAGATTTAGCGGTGCCCTCAGTAGCAGGAGAGAAAAGCCGCATAGAGGTGTTAGCAATCGACGTGAAGGGTGGCCATATGAGAGGAGAAAACCCTCTTGGCCTCCACCAACATGGACCCTGGGATGATTTGGTCTCACTGGAGTCTGATTACGTGTGCCATATAGTTCAGCAGACATACCAAAAACGTGGCTGAAGCGTACACTCACTTCCCAAAGCAGTCCATCGTCCTGGATTCTCGGTCTGGCGGATGGACAGTGGAGCTCTCCTGCGCGAGCCCCTTCTTAGTGGCTGCTGCCACTACCATGGCTTCGACGAGGGATTCCTTGGTCCAGTAGGTCCAATCCAAGGGAGCATTCAATATCTTCTCAGGGTGTTTGGGAATCGGCTCCACTGTGTCAGGCTCCTTCTGTGCCAGACATGTAATAAGATCCACCAGTGGATCTGCGGGAGGAGACACCAAAGATGTAGAGGGTCCTGGGCCAAACGCCTCCACGAACACCAACTCATCCAGGTTGGGTTTCTGGGCAGACCATCCCCCTCGCTGACGGAGGATCTCCATGATATCTCCGAAGGAGACATCCTCGGGGGGTGAGCAGGGGAACCCTCCCCTTCCTCCAAATTCTTCCATGAGGGACTCTGGGTGGGGAGTCAATCTGCCTCCTTTTACACGTATGTTTTTGAGACACCTCCTCATGGAAAGTCTCTGGGGAGGACTCAAACATCTGGGTGCTCCAAAGCAGGAGCTCCCTGGGGCAAAGAGGTGCCAGGCTGTCCCTGAGGTAGCTGGATGGTGGAATCCGTACCAGAAACAGAGGTGGCCAGGGCAGACTCCGAAGAAGAGATCGTCAAGGGTCTCGATGGGATCAAAAGAACCCTCTCCACTATGTCAAAGGCAAAAGGAGAATGAACTGCCTGAGAAGGGCTATAGATGGTTGCACAATCCTCTGCATCAAGGAGGGAAGTCAGAGTCTACAGTCCAGGCACTGATACTCCGACTGGAAGGCTCTGCTCCAAAAAACTCTGAGCCAAAACCATCCTCTTGGATCCGGAGCTGAGGTTATGGCTCCAAGAGCCTGATGGATCTGAACTCATCAGATCCAACCCGCGCGAACTAACGTCCGCGTCGAGGTACCAGATATCGTTGGCGCCGAGCCCTCAACGCTGAGTGTCCTTGGATCTGAGTACTCCAAAACTGGAGGTCGGATCGAAGAAGCAATCAGAATGAAGCTGGACTGCATGCCCCCCGCTCCGGAAGGAGAGGGGGCAGGCAAGACCCCCACCTGTATCTGCGTGCGGATGAATCTCAGCATCATCCTGTCCACCTCGGCTTCAGAAAGACTATGGGTAGAACTGGACAAGTAGGCTACTGACACCGGCCTAGAGGAGCAGTGGGGTGACGCTGAGCCGGGGAAGGGCTCCGAAGAACCTTTGGTTCCAGGGAGAAGCAAGGGTAATGGAGCCGGGTAGAGACTGTTCTCGGAGCCAAACTGATTTTGGTTGGGGGACCTGCACTGGACAAGCGGTCGGGGAACTGCTTCTTAAGCTTGTCCCTAGGCTTATGTCTGGCTCCGTCCCTGGTCATCTTAGCAGGAGGCCGAGTCCCAGAGGCCGGTGCGGGGTCGAAGAAGCAGGGGTTGCAGTAGAACTAGAGGCCTCGGCCCCGGTGGTAGGAGGGAGGAAAAGCCTTTCAGAATCAGTTTATTCCTCCTGTCGATCAATGCATGGGGATTGAACCCCGTGTAGATCAAGCAGGAGGACTCAAGATGGGCAACCCCTAAACACTCAATGCAAAGAGTGCGGCCATCACCTGGGGAACGTTTGTGGCCACACCCGGCGCACTTATGAAATCCCAGTCTGGGAATCTCTGAAATACCTAAAAAGGAGAGGCCCAAACACAAAAACACACTCACACACTCCTAACGACAGAAAGGAAGAAAGTTTTTTTTTTTTTACCAACATGAACACGGAGGGGAGGTGATAGAAAATGTAGAAGGAAGAAACCAGATAAAGAGACTTAAAAGTCCACAAAAAATACAAACTTACCCAAAAAGTAGCTTAGAGCAACAGATCACGATGCTTACACAAATGCAGCAAACAAGATCTGAAGAGAGGAGGAAGACAAGAGCATTACTGGTAAGGGAGGAGCTTGGAGCTCGGATCAGATGCTGGAAATGCATCCGAGTCGGATCCGGTTGGATCCAAGTAACACAGGTTGAAGGACAAATAAAGAAAACAACTTCAGATGGAGGTATTAAATAAATGGGAATCGTCATTTAAACCTATCCTAAAAGGAGGTGTTTTAAACAACAATGACAACGTGGATTTTAAACGATTTGATACAGCAATGGTTTTACCAGTCACTGTGGGAAAATTAAAGAAATCATGCTTACGAACTTAATTCCCATGCAGGCTTGAGAAACAAACTAAGTGGTGATATTAATTTTATTTTTAAGACGGGTAGGAATTAAAAAACGTTTTAGAGTCAGGCAATAACATTAAGGGGGTTGCTTTATGAGTAATAGATGTGGGGCCTGCCCCTACTGTCCATTTAATAATACAGTGTACAAAATAGAGGTGGTTAATTACTTAGGAAAGATTTGTTGTAAGGGTAACTGTAACACTGCAGTGGTAGTTAGTTTAGCTTAATGTAAAGCATAATCAGCATTTTATGTGGGCAAAACTGAGAGACCCCTAAAACAAATTATTTATGAACATTTACATAGTATACATAAGGGGATAGCAATGTATTCTATAAGCATTTGACACTTAGCCACAATTTTAATAAATTTGTCTTTTTTATCTTGGAAAATATTACACCCCACATTGAAAGGAGGCAAATGGCAAGCCATTCTTGAGCATAAGGAATTACACAGGCAGCTAATGTTAAAGGCAACTTATGTTTCCTGGACTAAATGAAACAGTATCCATTAACAGTGTTTTGAAATTAATGGCTATAATGATATAACAGTATTTTCTAACTGTACACGTTTAATTCATTTATGGGGATGGTTCTTTAATGATGCGAATAGGAATGATTTTACTGGTGGGTTTAGTGATCATGTGATTGTACTAGTTTAAGTCCTTTTTATGTGTGATAAATTTATTCTGAAAAAAGTCCTGAATTATTAGGAAAAGAACGTGCTTAATAAAATTTGATATTTTTACTCGATTTTGGTTCTCCTGTGCTTCTGTCAGTCTGTGTTTTTTATTGCTAAAAGGGAGGGTTGCTGAGGACACATCATCTTATCATACCAAGTAATCTACTCTCCTTATCATTAGAGTTGTAACCTGAAGACAGTCTAGCTTTCTTGGCAGATTCCAGGGAGACTGCATATGGCTCTGCTGCAGGGGTTTTATACAAGAATTTATTCCGAGCCTACACTGCATACAGTTATGCTTCATAGTGGCAAGAAATTTAGTGTTAATTATGTCTAGGAGTGCCTCCTGGATAGGAGAAATAGCCATAAATTTTAATGCCCCGAGCCCAAAACGTCTATGACTCCAGAGGTCTCATATGGCTTGTCGCTGGAAATGTTCTCTTGCTAAAGAAAGAGTACTGTCAAATAGTCTGTCCATCAGCAAGGGGAATCAGAAGCCAGCGTGTCATTATCTGTGGCATATGGTGCGAAACAGGATATCTGGGATCCAACTCCTCACTCTCCTGGTAAGAATCTGAGGATTCAGTGTCTTAGTGATGCCTCAATCCTCTTGGAGGGCCAAAATCCTGATGCTGAAATTCTGGAGGAACTGGAGAAAGTCATATGTTAAGTTAGCCCAATCCTATGAGGAAAACAGAGGTAGGCTGGTTTCTGGGGCATGGCTAGCAAAGTCAGTAGAGTATGATACTTTTAAACTCAGGGTTGTGGGTTCGAGCCCCAAGTTAGGTGTGTCCCTTTAAACCTTGCCTGCGATATAAATAGGACCTGCTGGAGAGATAGGCATGTATCCCAGAGACTATCACATCTATGGAACAGGCTCCCCATCCATGTGAAGCAGAGTTCCTTCCTAACCCAATTCAAATGCAACTTGGACAACTGGATGGGAAACAGGAAATCCATCCCTGGTTTGGCACCTATGTCTCTACTGTACAAAGGTAACTTATAAATGGTTCGTCTCCCAGGCCCATGCTTACACTTATGAAGGGTATCAGAACTTGTCAGACATATGGGAGGCATGGTTAGGCTCAAAAAGGGCCTTGTGGTCGTTTGCCTAGTAAACACCTACGAAGCCATGAACAAAGGATCAAGTTTTGGCTTGGCAGAGATCCAGGTGTCAGAATGAGTCCTAGATTGCTGAGTGGCTGTTAGAGTTCTTGAAGGGATATCCCTAGGTTCTGACTTTCAAGTAACAATACAGACATCTTTGTTCAACAAAAATAAGGGCAGTATGCCTTCCTCTTGCTGTTCCAGTCCAGACAACTTCCTGCCTTCTCTGAAGAAGTCCTATGGCTAACTTTATCTGGAAAGGCAGGCAAACTGCTCATGATGTGGCAAACTCTAAAAGGGCTGCACCAAAGGCCTCAGTCATACCATACTTTACATGGGGGAGGGGGTGGTCGAGCACTTTCATGGTACTAATGTCCTCAGACACTGAGACGATCAGGCAGCAATCAGACTCCCTAATCTCCATCTTCTCCTTCAGCTTCTCCTTTTAGTAGGAGATATCTAACTGACTTCAGTTCAACACTGTGGTAAACTTCACTGCAAGTCTCTTTTTGCTTTTGTACGCCTGAAATGTATTGTATTTCAAGTTTACTGTCGCACACAAAAGTGCTATCAGCACTAAACGTTTTACAAGGAAACAGCTCCAGTACTTGTTACTAATGCCCACCGCATGTCTAAAGGTTAGTTCCTTGTGCTTTCTCCTATTAACCTGGTAAACTTGGACATCCTGAGGCAATGTAGCAACTGCCTCATGTACACTGACAACCCTCTCCTCTTGCCTCCCAACTCTCAAACTTGCGAGAGATGCACTTACATATCCAAAGTGGAAGCCACGCACTCTCCAGCCAAGACTGGAATACCTGCTCAAGAGGAGAAAGTCAATACTTGCACCACACCACATGGAACACACAGCCCTCCAGAACACACACCAGCACTGCCTTCACATAAAAAAGTACAGTTTTGTACCTACCATAAATGTAGATGTCCGAGAGGTATGCATCTGCAGTCCTAACAAATGGGTTGTCCTGGCCTCAGGCAGCCCTTCGGTCGGCCGGATTACAAAGTCTGGGTCTGGCCTCGGCTGATGTCGCACTTCACCCGACGTCATAGCTGCAGTTCTTCGGGTATAAAGGCATCAGCCGACGCCATTTTCCTCAGTGTTTCTTACCCCAGATGCCAGGTGCCCTCTAGGAAGGCTAAATTTGGATAAATGCAAATGTTTCCAAACAATAGAGAGCAAATAGAAATAAACATGTATATACATATATACAAACAAATACACCATAATAGATTCCCCCAGCTAGCTACAAGATGGGCAAATACCCTAGGAGTACCACAGAGGGGAAGGAGGGTGGGTAATCCTGACTGCAGATGCATACCTCTCGGACATCTACATTTATGGTAGGTACAAAACTGTACTATGTCCTTCAAGGATGCATCTGCAGTCCTAACAAATGGGTAGAATACCATAGCCAAACTGGGGGAGGAGGCACTAAGGAGGCACTAAGAGTTTTATGGTGTAGTTAAGATCCCTTGCAAAACAGCAGTGGCAAAACCTGCTCGGGATCTGGAGTATAAAGGCAGATTATAATGCTTGGCAAATGTATGCACAGAGCTCCAAGTAGCAGCCTCTAAAATGTCTTTGGTAGCCACTCCTCGTAAGAAAGCTGTAGTAGTGGCTGTAGCCCTTGTGGAGTGAGGTCTGATGTTTTCTGGAGTTGCCTTTCCATGAAAAGAGTAACAAAATCTAATGCAATTTCCTATCCATTTTGAGATTGTCTGTTTTGAAATTGCTTTTCCTTCCATTCCTGTTGCATATGCTACCAGAAGCTGGTCAGTTTTTCTATTGTTCTTGGTTCTGTCCAGGTAGTAGCGCAATTGTCTGTGTACATCCAAGGTATGCAGCAATCTTTCCCCCCTGTTCTGTGGGTTGGGGAAGAATGTTGGTAGGTGAATCGCTTGGTTTAATGATACCCTGGAGACCACCTTTGGCATAAAGGTAGGATTAGTTCTCATGGACACTCTATCCTGATGGAAGATAAGGAAGGGCTGTACTGCCATTAATGCCTGTAATTCAGAAACCCTTCTAGCTGAAGTGATTGCAAGCAGGAATGCAGTTTTCCAAGATAAGTACTGTAATTCTGCTGTTGCTGCTGGTTCAAAAGGGGGTAGTGTCAATTTTTCTAACACAAAGTTCAAGTCCCAAGTAGGCAATGGTGGTTTCCTTGGTGGCTTTACATTTTAATTCCTCTGAGAAACTGCCTGAGTAGAGGTTGAGAAAAGACTGGAGGATCCATGTTGTATTCTGCTGAAATTGCTGATGCATGAATCTTAATGGAGGAGTAAGACAGACCATTGTGGAAAAGCTCTGCTAAGTATTCCAGGATGTTAGCTATGTTTGGCAGTGATGCCTCCACTCCTTTTGTTGCACTCCAAATGAGATATCTTTTCCATTTTGCTGAATAAGTTTTCCTTGTTGAGGGTCTGCGAGCCTCCAAGATAATGTCTTTAACCCTTTGAGATAAATCTGGGTTATTTTTCCTTATGTAATGTTCCAAGCAGCTAGCTGCAGTGTTTTCAAGTTTGGATGCAGGATTTTGAATTTGTTCTGTGTTAGCAGCAGAGGCAGTAGGGGTAGAGGCCATGCGTGTTCCCGGGACATACTCCTCAGTAGCGGGTACCAATATTGCCTCGGCCAATCTGGAGCAATCAAGATGATCCTCGGGTGATCTTCTTTGATCTTCAGTAGCACTTTGTGCATCAAAGGAAGAGGTGGGAATGCATATGCTGTCAGGTTTTCCCAACTGAAGGATAGGGAGTCCACCTTCCAAGCAAGTGGGTGGTATGTCCTTGTGCAGAATTTTTCCAATTGGTGGTTGTGTGGGGATGCGAACAGGTCTATTTCTGGTTGTCCCCATTTCCTTGTGATGGTTTTGAAGATGTCTGGATGCAGCATCTATTCGTGGGCATCCGTGGTGGTTCTGCTTAAGATGTCTGCCAGTATATTTTCTTTTCCTGGCACAAATATGGCTTGGAGCTGAATGTTGAGGCTCAGGGCCACATTCCAGAGGTCCATTGCCATCAGGCACAGAGGATATGAATGTGTGCCTCCCTGTTTGTTGATATACCACATAACTGTGGTGTTGTCCGTCCTTATCAGCAAATGACCCTGTTGAAGAAATGGTCTGAATGTCTGAATTGCCTGTTTTACTGCCAGCATCTCTTTTTGGTTTATGTGTAGGTTCATCTGGTCTTGAGTCCATAAGCCTTGTATGCACTTGTCCACCATGTGTGCCCCCAACCGAGGTCTGAGGCGTCCGTGGTGATAGTCTGGCTTGGGTGAGGCCTGTGGAAGGGCAGCCCTTTGTTCAATTGACAGGCCTGGGCCCACCACTGGAATTCTTGCTTCAGGCATGGAATTATTGGAATTTGGGTTTCTAGGCTGTGCTTGTGCTGAGACCATAAATTCCTCAGGTACCATTGCAACTTCCTCATATGTAGTCTGGCATGTGGAATTAATATTATGCAGGATGCTATGTAACCCAAGGCTTGCAGGATTTTCCTTGCTGTAAGCTGGTTCTGCGTTGTTAATGCCATGAAATAGAGTGGTAGCTGCTTCTGTTTTTCTGCTGTGAGGAATGCCATCTGGTTTAATGTGTCCAGTTCTGCACCCAGGAAGGTTATCCTTTGGGATGGTATCAGCCTTGACTTTTTTGTGTTGACTGTGTATCCCAGGGCTTGCAGCAGGTGAATTAGAAGTTATGTACTCACCATAACGTTCCATCTGAGTAGGTGACTTCATTTGGATGCAACCTGTGGGTATCGGATCCGACCTCGGATCCGAGCCGGCATTTCAAAAGCTTTAGGCTCCGAGCTCCTAGCTCCTCCCTCTTACCCATAACCCCTTGCCAAGCCCTGACTGACCTCAGATTGAGTTTGCCTAAATAATACTGACTACAGTACATGAACAAAAGCATAAATACTCGCTCTATAAAGGTCAGGGGGATGGTTGCATCCAAATGAAGTCACCTACTCAGATGGAACGTTATGGTGAGTACATAACTTCTAAATCTGAAGTAGGCAGACTTCATTTGTCTGCAACCTGTGGGACAGAGTCCCCAGCTACCTGAATCTTGGGCGGCCGTCATGGAAGGATGTTCCGGAGCACCGCTGAGCCAAAGGATGCTCTTCCTCTGGAAACAACATCCACTTTATAATGAGAAATAAAGGTATGAGGCGAGGCCCAAGTAGCTGCCGCGCAGATATCATCCAATGACACACGGGACTTAAAGGCGGCTGACGTGGAGACTGCCCTAGTAGAATGAGCCGTAACCCTCTGTGGAGCAGGTCTACCTGAAGTGTCATAAGCCTGCAGAATACAATTAGCAATCCACCTAGATAGTGTGACTTTCGACACTGCTTTACCCAAAGCAAATTTAGCAAAGGAGACGAACAGCTGATCTGATTGCCTGTGACCAGCTGTCCTGTGAATATAAAATCGTAATTGTCTATGAACATCCAAGGAATGTAATTTGTATTCTCCTTTGTTTGAGTACTTGGGAAAAAACACAGGTAAATTGATTGACTGGTTGATATTAGATTCTGAAGAGACCTTGGAAGAAAAGATGGATTGGTCCTGAGGCACACCCTATCTGGAAAGAAAGAAAGGTAAGGCGGACGATAGAGCCTGAAGTTCAGACACTCTTCTGGCTGAAGTGATGGCTACTAAGAAGGCAGTCTTCCAGGAAAGGTATTTTAGGTCTGTAGAAGCTGCAGGCTCGAAGGGAGGAGCAGTAAGGGCTTGCAGAACTAAGGATAGATCCCAAGGTGGTACAATCTCCTTGACTGGAGGCCTCAATAAAAAAATTCCTTTGAGAAAGGTTTTGCACAATTTAGCCTTCATGAGGGGAGCTGTCTCATGACCAATGTGATAATGCGAGATGGCTGCCAATTGTACCTTAATCGTGGAAGAACTTGCCCCTTGATGAAAGAGATCTGTTAAAAAATCCAGCACTGCTGACATAGGTGCTGAGAAAGGATCCAAAGTTCTCTGAACCGCCCAAATAGAGAATCTCTTCCATTTATTCCGATAAACCTGCCTGGTGGAAGGTTTATGAGCTGCCACTAAAATGGCCTTGACCGGTGACGAGATACCGGGAGTCCTAATCAAGGATGGAACTGGAGCAGCCAAGCTGTCAATTTCAGGGTGTGTAGATTGGGAACTGAAATTCCCAGAGGGTGGGAGATGAGATCCGGAATCGGATCCAGAATCCAGGGTGGATTGATTTTGTGAGACCATACAAAGGGGAACCAGGGTTGACGAGGCCAGAACGGGACAATGAGAATCATTCTGCTCCCCAAACTGTTGGCTTTCTGCAGAAGCCTCTGCATCAGAGGTAGTGGAGGGTAGGCATAAAGGAGACCGGGAGGCCAAGCATGCACCAGCGCATCTCTCGGGAATTCCCCTGGTGGGGGAAGCAGAGCGAAGAAATTGGCGCATTTGGCGTTTGAGGGAGAGGCAAAAAGATCGCAACAGGGTTGCCCCCAAACGGCAAAAATCTTCTTCGCTACCTGAGGATTGAGAGACCATTCGTGAGGTGACAGAATGGTGCGACTGAGTTTGTCCGCAAGGATGTTGGATTTTCCCGGAATGTGCGTTGCTACCAGAAAGCGTTTGGTGGAAATTGCCCATTCCCAGACTCTCATGGCCTCTCGACAAAGGGGATAGGACCTGGTTCCTCCCTGTTTGTTGATGTACCAGACTACCGACATGTTGTCTGTCTGAATCGCAATAGTCCCTGAAGGAAGAACGTGAAGTGCTTGCAACGCTAGGAGCACCGCCCTCATTTCCAGGACATTTATATGCAACGATGTCTCTGTGGTCTTCCACGTGCCTTGGACAATCTTTCCCGCAGAATCCCCCCCCACCCCACCCGAGGCAGGAAGCGTCCGTGGTCACTGTGGCTCGGGGAAAAGCAGCACAAAAAGGTCTCCCTGTCAGGGGCTCCGGAGACAGAAGCCACCAAAGAAGGGAGTCCTTGCACGCTCTGCTGACCGCTATCGGAGAGTTGAGAGGGGAACTGAGAGGGGACCACTGAACCTGAAGGGTCCATTGAAGAACCCGCATGCGTAGGCGCGCATGAATAAGAAGCGGGATAGCTGCCGCCATCGAACCTAGGGCCCTCAGGACCGAAGCTGCAGACGGAAATGGTTGCAGGACCGCTGCTACATGACACTTCAGGTTGGCAATTCTGTCTGGAGTGAGGAAGGCTCGCATTGACCTGGTGTTTAGCCTTCCTCCTATGAAATCTATAACTTGTGTGGGGTGCAGCAAAGATTTCTCCCAGTTGACAGTGATGCCCAACCTTGGGGCTAGTCGAAGAAAGTAGTCCCTGGCTGAGCACAGAAGATGCCTTGATGATGCCGTCAGGAGCCAGTCATCCAGGTACGGAAAGACCTGTAACCTGTAATCCCTGGAGCCTCAGGTGGGCCACTACAACAGCTAAGACCTTGGTGAACACCCTGGGGGCTGAGGTGAGACCAAAGAGAAGGGCCCTGAACTGATAATGACTGGCTCCCAGCCGGAAGCGAAGAAACCTCCTGGACCGATTGTCCATGCGAATGTGGTAGTACGCGTCCTTGAGGTCGATGGAGCACATCCAGTCGTTCTCCCTCAAGAGGGGGAGTATAGATTGAAGGGTGCCCATCCGGAACTTTTGCTTGGTTACTGACAGGTTCAGCAGGGAAAGATCTAAGATCGGTCTTAAGTCCCCCGTTTTCTTTGGCACTAAAAAGAACCTGGAGTAAAACCCTGACCCGGTTTGATCTGGGGACGACTGGATAGCTCTTTTTTCTAGCAGCTGTCCGATTTCGATAGCTGCTGCCTCCCTTTGGTCGGGTGGAACATCTGGGAGGCTGCGAGATCTGGGAACTTTGTACAGGGGAATTGTATAACCTCTGGATATCACACGAAGCACCCAACGGTCTGTTGTGATGGACTCCCAAGAAGTCAGGTGCCTCGGAAAACGCCCCCCGACTGCCTCCAGAGACGGACAGCCGGGCAACCCTTCAGGGCTGCTGCGTGGGCCTATCAGAGAAAGGTTCTCTGGACCCAAAGTTGCTAGGAGCCCCCCTGCCTCTAGGACGGCGACCTCCCCGTCCTCCTCTGCCACGGAAGGACTGGTTATCTGGAGCAGGTTGGGACTGCTGCGATTTCCGGAACCACATCTTCTTCTGTCCCTTCTGGTTCTTCGAGAAGGACCTCTGGGGAGCTGAGAAGCGGACTCCGACGGCAGACAGCGTCTTCCCGTCCTTCTCACTCTGGACTAATGTTTCGCGAACAGTCTTGCCAAATAAGGCAGAACCATCGAAAGGGGCATTCGCGAAGGTCGCCTTGAAGGGCTCTGCAAAATCACAGTGGCGGAGCCAGGCCTGTCGCCTCATGACTAGGCCTGCTCCGCTGGCTCTAGCAGCTCCCTCAGTAGCGTGAGAAAGCAGCCGCATAGATGTATTCGAGACTGATCTAAGAGTGGCCATTCGGGTGGAGTATACCTGTTTATCCTCACTCGACATGGACTCTGGGGGAGATGCAGCGTATTCTTTAATCAGATCCCGCTGCATCCTGATGACGTGTGCCATGTAGTTCAGCGCTCTCAAAGAGAAGGTTGCTGAACTGAAAACTCGCTTCCCAATGCGATCCATCGAGCGGGACTCCTTGCCCGGAGGATGCATAGAGGGACTCTCCTGGGCCAACTCCCTCTTAGTGGCTGCAGCCATCATCATGGCATCTACTGGGGGGCCTTTGCTCCAGTGAGTGCGGCCCGGAGGGGAAAGGATACGGTCAGGACGCTTAGGTACAGGCTCAACGGTGTCCGGATCCTTCCACGCTCTGATGGATATAAGGTCCACCAGAGGGTCGGCAGGAGGGGACACCCAAGAGGTAGATGGGCCCGCCTCGAATGCCTCCAAGAACACAGACTCGTCTGAGGAGGCCTTGGGGGCAGACCACCCCCCCTGATCCTCAACATTTCCATAATGTCTCCAAATGAGACATCTTCAGGGGGTGACCTTGGGGAGCCCTCCCCTTCATCCAAGTCTGTGTCTTCGGTAACGGACTCGGGGGAGTCCATGTGCCTCCTTTTGCACTTACGCTTCCGAGGTACTTCTTCGGGGGGGGCTGTCCGAGGAGTACTCTTCCGCAGCTGGATGTTCCAAGGGAACTACTTGGGACATCGAGGCGGGCTGTCCCTGGGAACGGCTGGTGGGGGCCTGGCCCAACTGCAAGGGACTGCGGGATGGAGCCGTGGCAGGGACCGGGGGTCCGGTAGTCCTCAACAGTGCCCTTTCCACTACGTCGAAAGCCGAGGGGGAGCCAGCTTCTCTAAACCCCGAGAGCCGACCCCCACTCGGATCCGACGCACGGATCGGAGCCGGAGCCGAGACCGGTGTGCTCCGACCTAAACGGAGCCGAAGACACACCAGCTCCCTCGGACCCGAGGCTCGGTCCTCGGCTCCGAGAGGTCGGGTCCGAAGTACCCGAAGCACTCAAGGGATGGGACGGATCCGAGGTGCGCCGACCTATCGGATCCGACCCACCCCCGGATCCAACTCTGCCCGGCGCCGACAGCTCCGAACCCATGGTATTTGTCGGAGAAGGAGCCAAAGGGGCGAAAAAAGGGGTCAAAGCCCCTCCCAGATGGGGGGGGCTAGGAGCACTCCCATTTGCATTTGGGCCTGGATGAATTTCCTCATCATCCGGTCCATATCTGCTTCACTCATAGAGAATGTGGATCTGGTGGAGGCCACCGAAGCGGACCTAGAGAGCCGCCTTGGGGACCTCGCTGAAGGGCTAGCCTCCTCCTCCTCGGGCCCAGGAGAGAGCCGAGGAGGAGGAAAGCTAGAAGGCACAGGGGAGGCCCGCTTAGATGGAGGAGCCGAACTGGAGGTTTCGGCTCTCCGCTTGTGGTGCCTCTCCCTGTGCCTCTCCTTCTTCTCTCTCTCCCTAGAAGACTCTCTCTCCTCCGGCATTTTAGAGGGAGGTTGAGTCCCAGCCGGAGGAGGAGAGCCCACAGCAACTGCTTGCTGAGTAGAAGGGGCAGAAGCCGAAGCGGTATCTGGAGGGAGAAGTCCCGCCAGCACCAGCTTCGACCTCCGCTCCCTCAAAGCTCGGGGGTTGAACCCTGCACAAATGGTACAACCAGATGACAGGTGTTCAACCCCAAGATGATCGAGTGTGGCCATCCGCTAGGGACAGCTTATGACCACACTCGGTACATTTGGAGAATACAGCCTTATGGGCTTCAGACATTTTAAGCCCTAACAGGCCTCAAACACACACACACAAACTACGCAAAACCCGAGAAAAGTTTAAAATAAAGAGAGAGGAAAGCCTAACACAATCACTTCTAACTAATAAAATTAAAAAAGTTAAGGTTTTTGAAAATTTTTCTGTCAAAAACAGCTTATCTGTACTAGGAGCTCTGGAATCCATCGCAACTTGAAAGCGGCAAACGAAATCTGAGGTCAGTCAGGGCTTGGCAAGGGGTTATGGGTAAGAGGGAGGAGCTAGGAGCTCGGAGCCTAAAGCTTTTGAAATGCCGGCTCGGATCCGAGGTCGGATCCGATACCCACAGGTTGCAGACAAATGAAGTCTGCCTACTTCAGATTAACCTTTTTCAAATCTTTTGTTAATTTGTCTTTGCTGTCCGCTTGTAACAGGCAGTCGTCCAGGTATGGATAAATTTGAATTCCCTGAAGCCTGCAATGAGCAATTACTGATGCTGAGAATTGATAATGCTCTGATCCTGCAAGAAATCTGAGGTATCTTCTGCAATTTGGTTGTATGGGGACGTGCAGGTATGCCTCCTTGAGATCCAGAGTCACCAGCCAAGACTCCTTGCCCAGCATGGGAAGAAGCTGCTGTAGGGTCAGCATCTTGAATTTTGGAACAATGAGATATGTGTTTAGAGCGGACAGGTCGAGAATAGGTCTCCATTGGGTCTCCATTGGTTTTCCTTTCTTGGCACCAGGAAAAGTCTGGAGTAAAATCCTTGCCCTTGTTCCATAGACGGTACCTTTTCTATAGCTCTCATCCTTATTAAGTGGTCTATTTGTTGTAGAGCGTTTGTCTTTTGATTTGGAGGTAGGTTTGGCATTCCTCTCTTCCTTGGTAGAGTATGGAAGTGAAACCTGTAACCTTTGTCTATTGTCTGTAAAATCCATTTGTCTCCTGTAATGTAATGCCAGTTTACTGAAAATAAGGCTAACTTTCAGCCTAAGGGTGCTTCTAGTTGTTCCCTGGTAGGCGGTTTCAGAGCCAAGTCACTGTGATTGTCCTGTGGAAGTGGTAGTGGCTGGATCTGTGGCAGTACTTCGCTGGTTGTTAGGCTGCCACTGACGTCCCCTGTAGGCACCTCTGGATTGACCTCTGACTCTTGGGCGCCTATTCCTGCCTCTCTGTGCTCTGGTGGTGTCTGGAAAGGACCAATTCTTGGAAGGCCAGTTCCTACTAAACCTTGGTGGCTGGACCTGTAAGAAATCCTTGACTGTCTGGACAGATTTTGCTTTCTCTTCCACCTTCTTCAGCACTTGCTGTGCAGGGGAGCCAAACAAATTGTGCTTATCCATGGGAACATCTAGGAGCTTTGATTTTACATGGTCTGGTAAGGACTGCTCTTTTAACCATGCATGCCTTCTGATCACTGTACCAGTCATAGCAGATCTAAAGGAAGCCTCCAGTGCATCATAGCCGCATTTTAAGGAATGATTACTGACCTGCTGAATGTTATGTACCATTTCTTGAAGAGACTTTCGGTCCAAAGGTTCAGGCGAGGACAGTTTTTTAGTTAACTGATCTAACATAAATTCCTGATACTGAATCATGTGGAATTGACAGTTTAAGGCCCTAGCCGAAAGAGTAGCAGAAGTATAAACTTTTTTACCCCATCTCTCTAAGGCCCTAGATTCCCTTTCAGAGGGGAGGGGGTTTTGGCAGAGGTAGCTGCTACAGCCTTGGGGCCCTGTGAAATAGTTTCAGGATCTGCAAAAGGAGCCTTATACAAGTGATAATGTGTGTCCGAAACCCTGTAGTATCTGCCGGGCTTAGCAGGGCCGGAGGAAGTGAATCAGGAGCAGTACAAGCATCATTAAATGCATCATCCACAACTGTAAGTACTGGAGGAATGGCTAAAGGCCTATGCTGTGGCAAATGCAAAAAGGTCCTAAGCCTTTTCCTAGAGTCTGAAAAATCCTGGCCCTGCCATTGAAATTGTTCCCTCATAGCATGCAAGGTTTCCCCAAAAGAAAATTCCTCAGGAGGAGAGGCAGAAGGAATGGAGTCTTCTGCATCAGAGTCCTCATATGGAGAATAAGGGCCCTCAGGAGGGTTTGTATTTTCTGAATCATCTGAGGAGTAATCAGTAGAAACTGGCTCAGGGGGCTCTGCTCTAGGCCTCTTCTCTGGAGGGGGGTGAGAGGCCCTGTCAGGGTGAGACTGGGTTCCCCTGATCAAAGAAATGAGATCCTCTGCTAGACTAAGCATTTGAGTACTAGAGCTAGGCCTGTGAGAGGAGGCTTTAGTAGGCACGGCCTTTGAAGATTTAGCTGCTTTAGCCCTGGCAAAAGCCTTAATTGACATGGATGCAGGGGGCCTAGCAGCTCCACGTGCAGGAGTAGATACATCTAGGGGGATAGTATCTGATAAATCCTGAGAAACTGTAAGAGCAGGTGGAATTTCAGTAGCAGATTCAGCCATGCTGGAAGAGGCCTCAGTAGTAGGAGGCATGCTTTCGGCCGAAGGAAGAACCGCAGACTCGGTTTCAGCCGAAACCGAGACACTCGCGGTTGGCTTAACCGCGGTTTCGCCGAAACCGCTGACCGCGAAGTGTCGGTCCTTTTCCTTACGCTTTTAGCTAAATGTGAAGTCGGAGTCTCCGACGGCATGATATAAGCAAAAGCGGAGCCGAAAAACTCCTCTGCAAACTCCGACCGACGTCTAAGTGTCCGTCGGTTGAAGGAAGCACAGGCTAGACAAGCTGCTACGTCATGGTGTGGGCCTAAACAAGGTAGGCAGTAAGAGTGGAAATCTTTATGAGGTATTTGTTTCCCACAAGTTAAACAGTTATTCACTTTTTCTGACATCGGCTGAGGCAAGAAAGAGTCCCCAACGGGGTACTTAGCTTTTTAGAAGTCTTCGGTAGTAGCAATCTCTGGTTCTGACCGACCGGCACTTGCGAACAGCTTCTGCTTCGGGCGCCACGCGGCAAGAAAGACTGAGGAAAATGGCGTCGGCTGATGCCTTTATACCCGAAGAACTGCAGCTATGACGTCGGGTGAAGTGCAACATCAGCCGAGGCCAGACCCAGACTTTGTAATCCGGCCGACCGAAGGGCTGCCTGAGGCCAGGACAACCCATTTGTTAGGACTGCAGATGCATCCTTGAAGGACATCACAAACCACACACCCACCTTTGTGGAGGCTCTCGATAAAAATCTACCCAAACAGCAGACACCTCCAAGGCAGAAACGCACTCGACCACCACAACACAACCTTAATCATAAGACAAATAACTCTCCTAAACAGTGTGCCACTCAACCAAAGCTCCCAAAGCAAAGCAGCATACCCAACACACTAGTCACAGGTAACTCAATAATGAGGCACATGGATATCCCACTCACTAGGTTGAATGAGAAAGTAACATTCAGCTGCCTGTCAGGTGCCAGGATCCACAACATAACGCGCGCACTCAGGTCTCTCAACAATAGGTACAAATATGACCTCTGTCATTGTATATGTGGGTGTGAATAACCTGAGACATACTTCCCTGGACTACATGAAGAGAGACATGGAGGAGCTCTCGGATAATGTAGCCCAGGCGGGCATGGCCCTAGCCCTGAGCAGCCTCCTACCATCATCCAGAATGATACCACAGTACAAGCAAAAAATGACTGATTTCAACAATTGACTAAGTTTCTGGTGTCACTCTAAGGGGATCCAGTATCTGTCTCCTAGGGATGACATGAGTGACAGACTTTGATGCTTTGCCAGAGAAGGCCTGCATTTGTCACTCCTGGACTTCTGGACACTGGCCAAAGCTCTTGCCACCCCTATACTGCCTTTTTTAGGCAGTGTTCCAAAGACCAAATTACCACCGTAACACCTACAAACAAATGCAATCTGAGGGTCATGCTGCTCAATGCTAGAACTCTAAATCTCAAAATGTACTCGCTTGAAGCACTCCTTAAAATGGAGAACATTGACACTTGTGCTGTAACACAGACCTGGCTCAAGGCAGCAGAAAGCAGCCCTGCAGTACCAGGCTATAACTCATTCCACACATTTCGGCCCCAGAAAGTACAGTTTTGTACCTACCATAAATGTAGATGTCCGATAGGTATGCATCTGCAGTCATAACAAATGGGTTGTCCTGCCTCAGGCAGCCCTTCGGTCGGCCGGATTCCAAAGTCTGGGTCTGGCCTCGGCTGATGTCGCACAATCCCCGACGTCAGAGCTTTTGGGGTATAAAGGCATCAGCCGACGCCATTTTCCTCAGTGTTTCTTGCCCCAGATGCCAGGTGCCCTCTAAGAAGGCTAAATTTGGATAAAAGTTGAAAATTCCAAACAGTAGAAAAACAATATATATATATACACATATATATATATATATATATATATATACAGATATACACACAAACAAATACACCATAATAGATTCCCCCAGCTAGCTGAAAGAGGGGTAAGCACCCTAGGAATACCACAGAGGGGAAGGAGGGTGGGTAATCCTGACTGCAGATGCATACCTATCGGACATCTACATTTATGGTAGGTACAAAACTGTACTATGTCCTTCAAGGATGCATTTGCAGTCATAACAAATGGGTACAATACCATAGCCAAACTGGGGGAGGAGGTACTAAGATAAGGATGGTGTAGTTAAGTTCCCCTGTAAAACTGCAGTTGCAAAACCTGCTCAGGATCTGGAGTATAAAGGTAGATTGTAATGCTTGGTAAATGTATGCACGGAGCTCCAAGTAGCAGCTTCTAAAATGTCCTTGGTAGCCACCCCTCGTAGGAAAGCTGTAGTGGTGGCTGTGGCTCTTGTGGAGTGAGGCCTGATATTTTCAGGAGTTGTCTTTCCATGAAAAGAGTAGCAGAAACGAATGCAATTTCCTATCCATTTAGAAACTGTCTGTTTGGAAATTGCTTTTCCTTGCACTCCAGTTGCATATGCTACCAGAAGTTGGTCAGTTTTTCTGCTGGTTTTAGTTCTGTCCAGATAGTAGCATAGTTGTCTGTGTACATCCAAGGTGTGCAGTAGTTTTTCCCCCCTGTTCTGTGGGTTAGGGAAGAACGTAGGCAAATGAATAGCTTGGTTGAAGGATACCCTGGATACCACCTTTGGCATGAAAGTAGGATTGGTTCTCAGAGACACTCTATCCTGGTGAAAAATAAGGAAAGGCTGCACTGCCATTAGAGCCTGTAACTCGGATACTCTTCTTGCTGAAGTGATTGCTAGAAGGAAAGCAGTTTTCCAAGATAAGAACTGTAAGTCTGCTGATGCTGCTGGTTCAAAAGGGGGTAGTGTTAATTTTTCCAGCACGAAATTGAGATCCCATGCAGGCAGAGGGGGTTTCCTTGGAGGTTTTACATTTTTGATCCCTCTTAAAAATTGTCTGAGGAGAGGGTGAGAGAAGATAGGAGGATCCATGTTGTATTCTGCTGAAATTGCTGAAGCATGAATCTTAATGGAGGAATAGGACAGGCCATTGTGGAACAGTTCTGCTAAGTATTCTAGGATGTGTGCTAGGTTTGCCAGTGTGACATTTGTACCCTTTGATGTGCTCCAAATGAGGAATCTCTTCCATTTAGCTGAGTATGTCTTTCTTGTGGAGGGTCTGCGAGCCTCCAGGATAATGTCCTTGACCCTCTGAGATAAGACAGTTTGGTTTTGTTTTAGGCAATTTTCCAGGCAGTCAGCTGCAGTGTTTTCAAGTTTGGATGTAGGGTCTTGAAGTTGTTCTGCGTTAGAAGTAGAGGCCATAGGGGTAGAGGCCATGAGTTCGTCCGAGACATGCTTCTCAGTAGCGGATACCAGTGCTGCCTTGGCCAGTCTGGAGCTATCAGTATCACCTTTGGCTGTTCCTCTCTGATCTTCAATAGAACTCTGTACATCAATGGGAGTGGTGGAAAAGCATACACTGTTAGGGCACTCCAGTTGAAAGAGAGGGAGTCTACCTTCCAGGCTTGTGGGTGGTATACTCTTGAACAGAATTTCCTCAGTTGGTGGTTGAGTGGGGAGGCGAACAGGCCTATCTCTGGCATTCCCCATTTGTTTGTTATGATTTTGAAGATGTCTGGATGCAGCATCCATTCGTGAGCATCCGTGGTAGTTCTGCTTAAGCTGTCTGCTAGTGAATTCTCTTTTCCTGGTACGAATATGGCCTGCAGTTGGATGTTGAGATTCAGGGCTAGGTTCCACAGATCCATTGCCATCCGGCATAGAGGGTAGGAATGCGTGCCTCCCTGTTTGTTTATGTACCACATGACTGTGGTATTGTCTGTCCTTATCAGCAGATGTCCTTGCTGGAGGAATGATTTGAATGCCTCGATTGCATGCTTCACTGCCAGCATCTCCTTTAGGTTTATGTGCAAATTCAGCTGGTCTTGAGACCATAGGCCTTGGATGCACTTGTCTTCCATGTGTGCTCCCCATCCTAGGTCTGAGGCATCCGTGGTGATAGTTTGCCTTGGTTGTGGTTTGTTGAAAGGCAACCCTCTGTTGGACTGGCAGGCCTGAGCCCACCACAGGAATTCCTTTTTCAGGCATGGAATGATTGGAATCATGGTTTCTAGACTGTGCCTGTGTTGAGACCATACATTCCTTAGGTACCATTGTAATTTCCTCATATGCAGCCTGGCATGTGGGATCAAGATTATGCAAGATGCCATATAACCCAGGGCCTGCAGGACTTTCCTTGCAGTGAGCTGAGTTTGTCTTGTCAAAGCCATGAAGTATACGGGGAGTTGCTTTTGTTTTTCTTCTGTGAGAAAAGCCATCTGAGTTATTGTGTCCAGATCCGCACCAAAAAATGTTATCCTTTGGGATGGCACTAGTCTTGACTTCTGGATGTTGACTGTGTATCCCAAGGCCTGTAACAGGTGTATGACATAGGCTAAATCCTTTATTAGTCTTGTCTTGTTCTCCGCTTGTATTAGGCAGTCATCCAGGTATGGGTAGATTTGAATTCCCTGAAGCCTGCAATGTGCAATTACTGATGCCAGGCATTTCGTGAATACTCTGGGCGCAGTAGATAAGCCAAAGGGCAATGCTGACAATTGATAATGCTCTGATCCTGCAAGAAATCTGAGGTGTCTTCTGCAATCTGGTCGTATAGGGACGTGCAGGTATGCCTCCTTGAGATCTAGAGTCACCAGCCAAGACTCCTTGCCCAACATGGGAAGAAGTTGCTGTAGGGTCAGCATTTTGAATTTTGGCACAATGAGATATGTGTTTAGTGCGGACAAGTCGAGAATAGGCCTCCATTGGGTTTCTTTTCTTGGTACAAGGAATAGTCTGGAGTAAAATCCTTGGCCTTGTTCCATAGATGGTACCCTTTCTATTGCTTTCATCTGAAGTAAATTGTTGATTTGTCTTAAAGCCCCTGGCTTCTGGTTTGGTGGAAGGTTTGGCATTCCGCTCCTTCTTGGTAAAGTGTGGAAATGAAACCTGTATCTTTTGACTATTGTCTGCAATGTCCATTTGTCTTTTGTAATGCAATGCCAGTTTTTTGAGAATAAAGCCAACTTTCCGCCCAAGGGTGCTTCCAGTTGTTCCCTTGTAGGTGGGATGAGAGTCAAGTCATTGTGTCTGTCCTGTGGAAGTGGTTGTAGTTGCAGCTGTGGCAGTACTCCCTCTGGTTGGCAGGTTGCCACTGACGACCCCTGTAGGCACCCTTTGATTGACCTCTGCCTCTTGGGCGTCTATTCCTGCCCCTCTGTGCTTTGGAGGTGTCTGGAAAGGACCAATTCTTTGAAGGCCAGTTTCTGCTGAACCTCGGAGGTTGGACCTGCAGAAAATCCTTAACTGTTTGCACAGATTTTGCTTTTTCTTCCACTTTCTTTAGAATCTCCTGTGCAGGGGAGCCAAATAAACTTTGTTTCTCCATTGGAGCATCTAGGAGTTTAGCCTTGACATGGTCCAGCAAGGATTGCTCTTTTAGCCAGGCATGTCTTCAAATTACTGCCCCAGTCATAGCTGATCTAAATGAAGCTTCCAGTGCATCATAGCCACATTTTAAGAAATGATTACTGACCTGCTGAGAATTGTGTACCAAATCCTGAAGGGACTTACGGTCTAAAGGTTCAGGAGAAGAAAGCTTTTTATTCAGCTGATCTAACAAATATTCCTGGTACTGTATCATATGGAATTGACAGTTTAAAGCCCTGGCAGAAAGAGTAGCAGATGTATAAACCTTTTTTCCCCATCTCTCTAATGCTCTTGACTCCCTTTTCAGAGGGTAGTGGGTTTTTGGCAGTGGCAGCTGCAACACCTTTTGGGCCCTGAGAAATAGTTTCTGGGTCTGCAGCATGAGCTTTATACAAGTGGAAGTGAGAATCTGGGACCCTGTAGTATCTGTCAGGTTTGGCAGGGGCTGGGGGAAGTGAATCAGGGGCAGAACTGACATCATTATATGCATCATCAACTACAGTTAGCACAGGTGGTATGGCTAAAGGCCTATGCTGTGGCAAGTGTAAGAAAGTCCTTAGTCTTTTTCTAGAGTCAGAGAAATCCTGACCCTGCCATTGAAAGTGTTCCCTCATAGAGTGTAAAGTCTCCCCAAAGGAAAATTCCTCTGGAGGGGAAGCAGAAGGAATAGAGTCTTCTGCATCTGAATCCTCATAAGGTGAGTATGGCCCTTCCTGATGGTCTGACAAATCAGATCCATCCGAGGAGTAATCAGAGGAGAGAGGTTCAGGGGGTTCAGTCCTAGGCCTTTTGTCAGGAGGAGGATGGGAGGCCCTGTCTGGGTGAGGTTGGGAACCCCTAATCAGAGAAATAAGGTCCTCAGCAAGACTGAGAATCTGGGAACTAGAGGAAGGTCTCTGAGAAGTAGATTTTGCAGGTAAAGCTTTTGAAATTTTAGCTGCTTTAGCCCTGGAGAAAGCCTTAATAGACATAGAAGCAGGGGGCCTAGCTGCCCCACGTGCAGGTGTAGAAATGTCCAAAGGAATGGTGTCGGACAATTCTTGTGCGCTTGCTTCTTCGGTAGGGATTTCTGTAGCCGACTCAGCCGGGGTCTCTCTGGCCTCGGTTGTCGGAGGTATGATTTCGGTAGAAGGTAGAACCGAGGCCTCGGTTTCAGCCGAAACCGAGACACTCGCGGTAGGCCTAACCGTGGTTTCAGCCGAAACCGTGGGCCGCGAGTGTCGGTCCTTTTCCTTGCGTTTTTTGGCTAAATGTGTAGTCGGAGTCTCCGACGGCATTTTATATGCAAAAGCAGATCCAAAAAACTCTTCTGCAAACTCCAACCGACGTCTAAGAGTCCGTCGGTTGAAGGAGGCACAGGCTAAACAAGCTGATACGTCGTGGTCTGGGCCTAAGCAAGGAAGGCAGTAGGAATGGAAATCCTTATGAGGTATTTGTTTCCCACAAGTTAAACAATTATTTACTTTGTCTGACATCGGCTGAGGCAAGAAAGAGTCCCCAACGGGGTACTTAGCTTTTTAGAAGTCTTCGGTAGCTGAATCTCTGGATCTGACCGACCGGCACTTGCGAACAGCTTCTGCTTTGGGCACCGCGCGGCAAGAAAGACTGAGGAAAATGGCGTCGGCTGATGCCTTTATACCCCAAAAGCTCTGACGTCGGGGAAAGTGCAACATCAGCCGAGGCCAGACCCAGACTTTGGAATCCGGCCGACCGAAGGGCTGCCTGAGGCAGGACAACCCATTTGTTATGACTGCAGATGCATCCTTGAAGGACATCTTGGACCGAAGCTCCAAAGGTGGTGGTGTTTCCATATTCATAAAGGATGCGCACACCTCCAGACTGGTAGTACAACATAATGCATCAGAGATATTTCAGATGCACCTAACATTGGGTAAGACAGCGATTCAGGTCGTAGCCTGCTATCAATCCCAAACCATGTCCCAAGACTCGCACTCCACGTTCCTAAGCACCCTGGAGAATATTATGCTCCAGCCTGACAATTTCATACTGGGCAACTTCAACTACTCCTCCATTAACTGGGAAAACTACTCATGTACCAATCCACTTGCCCAACGTTTCCTGGAATTCGTTAATTCCAATGCCCTGGTCCAGCTCGTTCTTACCTCCAACTAGAGTTAGCAATATCCTTGACCTGGTCATTACTAACATGGTCGACCGTTGCTTTACATCAATAGTCAACTCCTCCCTGGTTAGATCTGACCACAAACGAATCACCTTGGAAATCCACATCCCTCCCATCCACCCCGCAGAGGTAACCGCCATGAAAAACTTCTCCAAAGCTAACTTTGGGCTCCTAAAAACACAGGTGGCTAACTTCATGGTACCCATGCAAATGAAGAATAGTTGCATGACCACTGAATCATACACCGATGCACTGTACGAATATGTACACAAATGCAGGAACAAACTCTACAACAGAAAGAGGAAACTGATGCGGAATAAGGTGAAGTCCCAACACTGGAAAAACTCCCTTATCAGCCTCAACAAAAAGCTGAAATACCTCATCAAATTTTCTAAAGTTAGCTATGAAAACAGAATTGTAGCAGATAGTAAAGACATCCACAAGGCCTTCTATAGTTATGTAAAGAATCTCCACGGCAATACCCAGATATGCTCTGAGCTACTGCACAATAGTACCTCCTATATCAAGCCAACAGATATTGCCAATATACTGGTCGAAAGATTTAGTGTCAACTTTACCACTCTCTCCACACCAAAGGACCAATCACAATACCAGTAGATTGTAAGGCACCCAGTATTACTGCTGCACAGGTTAAAACAGCACTGTCCAAGACCAAGAATACAACTTCTATGGGACCTGACAATATCCCGGGCTGTGTTCTACATGAACTATAGAGTGAACTGGCACCTCACCTGTGTACCCTGTTCAATTACAGCCTCACCTCAGGCTTTGTCCCTACCGAATGGCGTACTGCTACAGTCATCCCTCTCCACACAGGACGAGCGACTACAGACCCTGGGAACTATTACCCCATTAGCCTGATGAGTCTGATATGCAAAGCTATGGAGTGCATCATCATGGACCTGATAAACAAGGATATAGGGAATCTCCAAACTCTGGATCCCACACAGTTTGATTTTGTGCAGGGTATATCATGCCTGCTTAACCTGGTCAACTTCTTTGAGGCAGTCACCAGAGCTGTGGATGAAGGCAAGGTGGTTCATAAAACCTACCTTGATCTGGCCAAAGCCTTGACACCATTCCCCGCTCAGGAATCATAGAAAAACTCACTAAGCTAGGCATCAACCCCTACATCACTAGGTGGGTTGCAAACTAGCTCACAAACAGAACCCACAGTGTGAAAGCAGCTGACTCCAAGTCAGACTGCCAACCAGTCACGAGTGGAGTCCCACAGGGTTCAGTCCTGGGTCCTCTCCTGTTTGGTATCTACTTCTCTGAAGCCCAGGCCAACACAAAGGGACTCTGGCTGACAAAGTTTGCAGAAGATTGCAAGTTAACTCCCCAAGTGATGTTGACATCCTACAGTAAGGCCTCACTGAGACCATCGACTGGTGTCAGAACCATGGCCTTAAGCTCAATGCCAAAAAATGTGTCATCGTCCCCTTTGGGAAAAACCCAGTTCCCACGAATTACCACCACATCGATGGTAGTCCACTGAACACAGAATGCGTTATAAGAGATCTGGGAACACACGGCAGCAACCACTCTTTTGACCACCACGTTGCCACTGTGGTCAGAAAGTCCTTCTATGTGGCACATCACATTACTAAGGGTTTTGCATCTAGGAAGAAAGGGGTCATTGTCTCCCTCTACTCTTCCCTCATTAGGCTAATCATACAGTACAATGCCCCACTTGGCATGTACCGCACTAGACACCTGCAACAACTGGAGAGGCTGCAAAAGTACCTCATAAAGAGGATCCTCAGCCTTAAACACTTGTCCTATATGGACAGACTCAAAAAAACTCCAACTATTAGAGTTGATCTCTGCATGACTTACAAAGCCATGTCTGAACCAGCTCTGTTAGAAATGCTACTTCTAAAGAAATCCCAGTCCCTCCGCACTACATGCTCCAGAGAACTCAACCTCATTACCACAATCAACAAAACATGCTGGAGGGACAGGTTCATAACCCAGAGACTGCCCATGCTATGGAATAGTCTTCCCATACATGTCAAACAGAGCACCTCACTGGCCCTCTTCAAGAGAAATCATGATGAGTGGATGGGAAATAGAAAATTCACCCCACGGATCACTCCAGTGGCTCTACTCAACAGAGGCACTGGGAACTAAGATCGGGTGGCATGACGCCAGGGTAACCCTATGGGCTAGGCTTGTAAAGGCTCCAGGGCAATTAGCCTAGTACACACCTATGAACCTAAGTGTAGGGTCTTTGTCCTGAACTCCTGGCAAATCTCACAAGTAATAATATTGTACTTGAAGCTCAAAAAGTATACACCACTGGACGATGCCTATCATTAAAAGTTGTTATAGATAATAAACTGTCCAGTTGGTCAGAGAATGATGACAACTCACAAAACTCAAATTAGTTTTATTTTTTAGGGGATGAGATTAATACCAAATGCTGTGCCTAACTGATTTTCTCTTACTTCCTGATAAGGCTATTGTGGTTGAGGAGCAAGATGTTTGAATAAATTTGATCTTGTAGGTCTATCATTGAAAGATGTTTGATGTTTAAAGGCATACTTACCTTTCTTGGGTGACATGCCCAATGGGGAGATGCCACAGAGATGTCTGCTTGGAGTATGAAAGGCAGATCTGAAGGACTGGTTACGGTAGGTGGCTCTGACATCATCAGGTTTTCTCAAAGTTCAAGCTCCTCCCTTAACTCTTATAATGCTCCTCACCTCCCTCTCCCTTTCAGATTGAGTCTGTTGGCTAAGAATTACAAGAACATTTCAAAAATTCCAAAAAAACATGCACTTAGATACTGTATAAACGCTACCATCCTAAGTAAGGTTATGAGGTGAAATGAGGTCAACAAGGGCTATTCAGAATGAATTGGTGACAATTTGGAAGGGGATAGAGGAGTTCACTGAAATGGACGGACATGGGTATTAAAGATCCGTCGTCATGGTAACTACATAACTTCCATATTTTACATTATCCAGTCTGTCCACTTCAAAACTGAAAGACAGCGTTCCCAAGGAAGATTAATATCAGAATACCATGACATACGTTGGCCTCACAAGACCTATACTGTGAGATCCATTACCCATGTCACAACAGCTCAAATGTTGTCCACTGAAACATTTCTAAAGAAGGTGAACGATGCAGCTACAGGCAGAATTAAGTGTGTTCTGTTTTTCCCCCCTAAGATTGTCTTATTATTGCAGACGTAAGTCAGAAATATAGTCTGAAATCTACCAGGACAGTGTGTGACTTAATCTTTTGAACCACTACATTGAGGAGAAAGAAAATAGTTGATCGTTTTTTCTGTAATCAACATTTACAGTTTGGTAAATCCTTAATATCCTGCACACATCTAGACAATGTATCTGTATTCTCATTTAATGAAGTACCAAGGAAAGAAACTCGACAGAGCTATGGACCGACTAAGATTAGGTTTTGAGGTCACTTATGACATAAAAACTTGATTTGTTTGTAAATAGAGCCCGTCTTCTTTGAAGATAAGATATACTGGGCAGGATAACACTACTTGCAACTCTGAGACTCAACTTACCAAGGTCATCATTACAAGAAAATGGGTTTTCCTAGAGAGAAATCAGAAGTCTGCAGATGCAGCAGGCTCAAAGGGAGTAAGAGTGATTTTTTTTTTTCAAAATGAAAATGAGATCCCAAGGAGATATAGAATCCTTATTCTTTTTTTCTTTGAAACACTCGGGATGGACTTGTCAGGGGACTCAGAGGAAGAGTAATCTCCAAAGGATAATATCTAGAATGACCTTTAAGCACTTACTCTTTGTGGGGCACAGATGGTGGGGTAAAGGCTCGAAGCTGAAAGGTCTCATGGGTGGAAGTTGAAGAAGGTGTGTGTCCACTTACAACCAATTTCAATAATTGTCTGGTAATTGTCTCCAAAAACTTGCACATCAAGATCAAGAATGGAGCTGAGGTGGTCAGTGTCATGACCCAAGCCAACCAGGAAGGTAATCAACACTGAGACCTCGGCTCCAACATCTGACTGTGAAGCCATGGCCAGTGCCAATGATGGCTTTGGCACCAAAAGTTTGAACACTGATAACAGACACCAAGAATGGTCCTGAGGCAACTGGTGTAGAAGCCAGTGCCAAACTGTCTATCTCAACCTCAAGGTGCCTAGAGCCTAAATGCCACCGAGAAAATTCCTTCAAAGGTCAACTGATGTGAAGAGTACAAATACCTGCCATACTCAACATCAGCATCCTTCATAGCTGGTGTATGACTTAGAGAAATTCCAAATCGTATTAAAATCTTATACAAGGAATGATAGGAATCATTATTTCCAGGTCATGAGAATGTTGACAGCATAGGCTTTTCAGATACCATTGTAGTTTCTTCATACGCAGTCTTGCATATGGAATTAGTAAGATGCAAGAGGCCATGAACCCCAGGGCTTGCAGTATTTTCCTTGCAGATACCTGGGTCTTTGTGGCCAGTTGTTTGAAGTAGGCCATCAAATAGACTTGTTTCTCAGGTGTGAGGTAGACCATCTGGGAAGTTGTGTTCAAGCTTGCTCCCAGGAATACAATTTGTTGGCAGAGTACTAGGTGAGATTTCTTTTCATTTATGGTGTATCCCAGTGAGGTTAGCAGTTTCTTTACAAATGCCAGATGGTGTAAGAGGATGTCCTGGCTTTCTGCCTGAATTGGACAATCATCCAGGTATGGGTACATTTGAATATTTCTTTGCCTGCAGAATGCAATGACTGGAGCTAGGAACTTTGTGAATATCCTGGGCGCAGTAGATAAGCCAAAGGGCAGTGCATAAAACTGATAGTGCATGGTGCCTGCTCTGAAGTGTAGGTATTTTCTGCAGGATTCCTTTATTGGGATGTGCAGTTAGGCTTCCTTTAAGTCTAATGCTGCCAACCAGGCGTTTTTGCCTAACATAGGAAGCAGATGATGAAGAGTTAGCATTTTGAATTTTGGGATTACCAAAAAGGTGTTTAGGATGGACAGATCCAGGATAGGACACCAGGAGTTGTCTTTTCTGGGCACCAGGAAAAGTCTAGAGTAAAAACCTTATCCCCATTCTTCTGTTGGGACAGGCTGAATAGCCCGAATACTTAGAGAGAGAACCTGCTATTGAGCCACTGCCCACTGATTTGGGGGGTACGTCTAGCCAACCATTTGGGGTTGGGTAAGGTGTGGAAGTGGAATCTGTATCCTTTGGGAAACTATATTTAAAACCCATTTGTCTTGGGTAATAAGTTCCCAGTTTTTTGCATGCAGGGCAATCTTTCCCCCTAAAGGAGCAGTCAGTTGAGCAGGGCTTTGAAGGTTAAAGGTTAAGTCATTGTGACAGTTTACCATAGGGGGGTGTCTTACTACTTCCAGCTTTGGAAGTGGGAGCCCCCCACTGCTTAGGCCTGTGAGTACCTTGAAACTGTAGCCTAGGTGGTCTGCTGTTCTTGGGTTTGGACTGAGAAGGCCTGGAAGAGAATGGAAAGGAACAATTCTTAGAAGGCCAATGCCTACTAAATATGGGAGGCTGTACTTGCAGGAAATCTTTAACAATTTGCATAGATTTAGCTTTTTCCTCCATCTTTTTATGTACTACTTCTGCTATGGTGCCAAAAAGGTGGTCTTGGTTTAAGGGAGTATCCAGTAATTTAGCTTTAACATGATCTGGCAAACTTAGCTCCTTAAGCCAAGCATGCCTTCTAAGAACAGACCCAGTGACAACAGCCCTGCAAGATGCTCTAAAGTGTCAAAAACCACATTGCAAAGTATGTTTACCAACTTGTTCAGCAGAATGCATTAAATCATGTAATTCTTTATTTTCAGCACAGTCAGGAATCAACATCATTTTCTGTTTAAGTAATCCAATATTATGCTGTTGAAACTTTAACATATGAAACTGGCAGTTTAAGGCCCTAATGGCCAAAGTAGCAGAAGTGTATACCTTCTTACCCCACCTGTCCAGGACCCTGGAATCTCTATCAGAGGGGGTAGGGTTTTTGGCAGTAGTAGCCTTAATGCCTTTGGGTCCATGAGAAATGGTCTCTGGATCCGCAGTAGGATTTTTAAAGAAGAACTTGTGAGATCTAGGTACTCTGTAATACCGGTCAGGTTTCCTGGGAGCTGGAGGTAAAGTGTCTGGGGTCAGGCTAGATTCCAAGAAGGCATCATCTACAATGTCCAGTAAAGGAGGGATAGCTAAAGGCCTGTGTTGAGGTAGGAGTAAGAATTCCCTAAGCCTCTTTTTGGAGTCAGAGTAATCCTCGCTTTCCCAGCAGAAATGCTCCCTAAAAGTGTACAAAGTTTCAACAAAAAAGAAATCTTCTGGAGGGGAAGCAGAGGGTATGGTGTCCTCTGCATCAGAATCCTCATAGGTAGATAAGGGCAAATCCTGATATTCAGAAGAAACAAAAATTTCAGAATCCTGATCAGAAGAATCAGAAGGAAAATCAGTTCTAGGTCTCTTAGAGGGAGAAGGCTGGCTTCCCCTTATTAGAGTAATAAGGTCTTCAGCCATTCTTATCATTTGTTTTTTAGGCATATGGGCCTGACCATGCAGTTTAGATGTTGATTTTCTAGGCGTGGATTGAGTTTTAGGCCTTGAAGAAGAAGATGGCGTCGGTTTGATATGCAAGTCAGTAGGCCTGAATACACCTTCAGAAGCCGGTGCCTGCACAGCGACTCCAGACCCATTCAAGGTAGAGACATCTGCAAGTTCCATAGTCGAAGAAGCATCTCGCGGCATACCGGACTCTGAATGGGTCTCAGTAGAGGCCTGCGAATCTGAAGTAGCGGGTATCAGGGGCTGCAAAAGCACCTCACTGAGTACCGGCGAACTGGTGACTAGCTTAACGGAAGTGTCATCGGCAGCTTTGGACCTATGCGGCCTGTTTCTGTCTTTATCTTTACATTTTTTCGGAATGTCGCTAGTCAGATGGCTTACCGAAGCCATTTCTGGATAATTAAACAGAGTACCGAAATAGTTTGATGCAAAAATGAACAGACAACGAATAGTTCGAGGATTGAATAAGGCACAAAACCGACAGAGGAACTTTGTGGTCTGGGCCTAAGCAAGGAATGCAGTATGAATGAAAATCTTTATGAGGTATTTGCTTTCCACAAGTAATACAATTGTTAATTTTTACTGACATCAGTTTAGAGCAAGAAAAAGGATCCCCAACAGGGTACTTAGCATTTTTAAAGACTTTGGTTCTGAAACTCGAAAACGAAAATTTCAGGAGTTGGCCAACCGGCAATTGCGAACTGCTTCTGCTTCGGGCACCGCACGGCAAGAAAGACTGATGTAATGGTGTCGGCTGCATGCTTTATACCCCTGACTACCTGACGTCGTGGAAGAAGAGACAGCAACCAATGTAGGACCCAAGACTTTGATAATCCGGCCGGCTGTAAAGCTACCTGCAAGCAGATAACCCAAATGTAATGACTGCAACAGTGAAACACGAAGAACATCAAATGGACAGCCCTGAGAAATTATGTCTGAACTGCTCCACCAAAGAAGGTGTTCCCTGCAAACTTGTGTGATCCTGACTGGAGTGTACAAGGGCTGCTGAAGAATAGACTACTGTACTGAAAGAGTCCACTAGAGAATCCGCATACGAAATCTGGCAGAGTTACTGCTGCTGCCATGGACCCTAAGCCTTGCAAGACAAATCATGCTGGAGAAGAATGTAAGATCAATTCCACAACCTGGGATCAAAGGGTTTGCACTCTTGTTGGGAGAGGTAACACTATCTGTCTGACTACATCTGCATGACTACCTATGAACTCCAGATTCTTGGTAGGTGTGAGATGTGACTTGTAGCTGAATGTGATGCCCAGATGACAACATAAATGCAGCAAGTAGTTTCTTGCTTGTACAAGTAGATGCTTGGCTGCAGCAGTCAGGAGCCAGTCATCTAGAAAAGGAAACACCCAGAATCCCATCAGTCTCAGGTGAGTTGCCACTGCTGCCATGTATTTGGTGAATACTCTGGGGGCTGTGGTGAGGCCAAAGGGCAGTGCTCTGAACTGGTAATGACAGACTTCCAGCCAGAAGCACAGACATCTTCTGGAGCACTGCTCATTTTGATATGATAGTACACACCCTGAAAATCTATCAAACACAGCCAGTTGTCCTTTCACAGCAGGTGCAAAATGGACTGAATAGTGACCATCCAAAACTTTGAATATTTCACATATTGATTTAGCTTGCTGAGATCCAGGATGGGTCTCAAATTCCCTGTCTTGTTTAGCACTAAAAAGAATCTTGAGTAGGTTCTGGATCCTATTTGGGTGGGGGGAATTTTTGGAGGACTCTTTTTTTGTAGCAGCTTTTCTATTTTCAAGGCTGCTGCCTCCCTCTGACTGGATGGTACATCAGGAATCCTTTTCATTTTTGTAGGGGGAATTTGGGAAAAAGGTATGAAATAACCTCTGGATATGATCCTCTGCATCCCAGTATAGAAAAATTGTGTAAAGTCTTACCATAACGATATATGTTCTTCTCTTCTCTGTTGCAGTATTAACAACATGAGGAAGTTCCCGGCCTTAGCCAAACAGACGCTGGCCAGTATACAAAAGGCTTCACTACTATAGGGTGCATGGTACGTCGTACGTAAGCTACGATCAGACATTGGACATGAAATTGACATACAGGAACACCATCCTCAGAAAGTACAGTTATGTACACTTACCATAAATGTAGATGTTCGAGTGTATTCACTGTTGCAGTCATCACACTTGGGTTATCCTGCCAGGGGTAGCCCTCAGTTGGCCTGAATACCAGAGGCTTAGTATTTCTGCGTCAGTTGCTCCAGGGCTGACGTCAGGTCGTCAGTGGTATAAAAACAGGCAGCCGACACCATTACATAAGTTTTTCTTGCCACAAATAGGGAGCTAGGTTATGATGGAATAACACCACCAGTAGAAAGTAAATACCAAACAGCACTGTAAGGAGTGAGGAAGAGAGAGAGAGAGAGACAGAAACAACGTGGAAGGAAGGTGGGAAACCAGGATTGCAACAGTGAATACACTCGAACATCTACATTTCTGGTAAGTGTACACAACTGTACTATGTTCTTCATGTTTCACTGTTGCAGTCATCACACTTGGGTTGATTCCCAAAGCTGAAGAAATGGGTGGAGGCAGTCAAGAAATGTTGGGGCTGGCTAGTATGCCCTGCAGGACTGCGGTTGCAAAGCCTGCTCTGGATTTGGAAAAGATAAACAGATAGTAAGGCTTGGTGAAGGTATGACCAGAACTCCATTCTGCAGCCTCCTGGATGTCCCTGGTAGGGACCCCTCTGAGAAAAGCTGCAGAGATGGAAGTTGCCCTAGTGGAATGTGTTCTGACCCCCTGTGGGGATGGTTTCCCGTGGTGTTTGTAACAGAAATGGATACAGTGTACTATCCATTTGGAAATGGTTTTGATATGGCCTTGCCCTCTGCCCCTGCTGAAAAGCTGACTAGTAACTGGTCAGATTTCCTAAAGGGCTTAGTCTATCCAGGTAGGATCTGAGCTGTCTCTGCACTTCTAAAGAGTGCTGGATCCATTCCCCCTTATTTTGAGGTTTAGGGAAAAAGGTGGGCAAATTAAAAGATTGGTTGAGAGCCACACTGGACACCACTTTAGGCATGAAAGTTGGGTTAGTCCTGAGGGATACCCTGTCAGCATGAAAAATGATGAAGTGTTCCACAGCCATGAGTGCTTGTAGCTCAGACACTCTTCTAGCTGAAGTGATGGCCAGAAGCAAGGCTGTTTTCCAAAAGTGGAATTTTAACTCTGCTGAAGCTGCAGGCTCAAGGGGGGGGGGGGTGCATGAGCTTTTCCAACACAAAGTTAAGGTCCCAAGCAGAGGTAGGGGCTCTTCTGGGTGGCCTTAGGTTGTTAGCTACTCTAAAGAACTGCTTGATGAGGGGGTGTGAAAAGAGAGGTGGCTATGTGCTGTAATCAGCAGAGATGGCAGAGGCATGGATTTTAATAGAAGAGAAGGATAGGCCTCTGTGAAGGAGGTCTGCTAGGTAATCCAGGATGAGAGGTAAGGAAGGCTGTGCTGCTTCAGCACCTTTATCCTAGATCCAGGAGCAATACCTTTTCCACTTGTCAGCATAGAATTTTCTAGTGCTGGGTCGTCTGACTTCATGGATAACCCCCAGGATTTGCTTGCTTAGGCTGGCCACTGGAGGAGAGGTCAAGGAATAAGCCAGGCTGCCAGGTTCAGGGTCTGCAATTGTGGATGCAAGAACTCTCCCTTCTGCTAGGTCAGGAGAGATGGAATATGAGGGAGGTACCATAGAGGCAATGGTGACAGACTGCGCAGTAATGGGTACCAGTGTTGGCGTGGCCAGTCTGGGGCAATAAGGATTGCCCTTGGTCTTTCCTCCCTTATTTTGAGTAACACTCTTGTAAGAAGAGGTAGAGGGGGAAATGCATAGATCGAGAGGTTTACCCATTGGAAGTATAGGGCATCCACTTTCCAGGACTTGCTGTGAGGTTCCCTGGTGCAGAATTTGCTGAGCTGATGGCTGTTGTGGGAGGCAAAGAGGTCCATCTTTGAGGTACCCCATTTCTGTGTTACGAGGCTGAAGGTGTTGTGGTTTAATTGCCACTCGTGTGGGTCTAGGAGATTTCTGCTTAAGTTGTCTGCCAGAGAGTTTTGGTTGCCTGGCAGGAATTGTGCTAGCAGGTGAATCAACATGGCTGAAGCAGTGTGCCAAAGGGTCATGGTTAGACTGCATAGTGGGTACCTCCCTGTTTGTTGATGTACCACATCACTGTGGTGTTGTCTGTTTTGATTAGTAGAGGCCCTGGAGAGAATAGGGGTCTGAAAGCTGTCAGAGCATGCTGAACAGCTAGCATCTCTTTTTAGATGAAGTGCAGATGAATTTGGTTTGGGCTCCAGTGGCCCTGAATGCACCTGCCGTCCAGGTGTCCACCCCAGGCATAGTCTAATGCATCTGTGGTTAGGGTCTGGGTGGCATGGGGTTGTGAAAAGGGAAGCCCCTTGTTGTGGTTGTATGTTGCTGTCCACCAAAGAAGATCTTTCCTTAGACAAGGTATCATAGGTATAACAGCTTCCAGGTCCTGAGAATGTTGACACCAAAGGCTTAAGTACTACTGAAGTGTCCTCAAATGCAGCCTGGCATATGGAATTAGTAGAATGCAGGATGCCATGAACACTAGAGCTTGCAGGATTTTCCTTGCGGATAACTGGGTTCTGGTGGCCAGTTAAGAGAAGTAGCCTGTCAGATAGGCTTGTTTTTCTGGAGTAAGGAATGCCACCTGGGATGCTGTGTCCAGGCTTGCTCCCAGGAATACAATTTTCTGGCTGGGGACTAGTTTGGATTTCTTTTCGTTTATAGCGTACCCCAATGAGGTCAGTAGGTCTTTTACAAATGTCAGGTGCTGCAACAGCTTTTCCTGACTGCCTGCCTGAATCAAGCAGTCGTCCAAGTAGGAGTAAATTTGAATATTTCTTTGTCTGCAAAAACAATGGCTGGAGCCAGGCATTTTATGAAAACTCTAGGAGCAGTGGATAAGCTAAAGGGATGTGCACAGAACTGATAATGCATAGATCCTGCCCTGAAACGTAGATATTTCTTGCAAGAGTCTCTGACTGGGATGTGCAGATAGGCCTCTTTTAGGTCTAGAGTGGCTAACCAGGCATCTTTGGAGAGAATAGGAAGAAGCTTCTGGAGGGTGAGCATTTTGAATTTTGGTACCACCAGGAAGGTGTTTAGAATGTATAGATCTAGGATTGGGCAACAGGTGCCATCTTTTCTGGGTACCAAGAGAAGTCTGGAATAGAAACCTTGGCCTATCTGGTCTGCAGGAACAGGCTGAATTGCCCTCACGGACAGCAGGGAATGAACTTGGTTTTGTGCCTCTGCCCACTGGTTTGGAGGAAGATGTGGGAACCCTTTTAGGGTTGGCAGTGTGTGGAAATAAAATCTGTACCCCTGGGACACTATGTTGAGGACCCATCGATAGTCGGTGATGGAGGCCCAGTTTTTTTGCATGGGATGCAAGTTTTCCTCCTAGGGGCACAAGCAGGTGGGCAGAGGTATGAGGTGGAGTTAAAAAGTCATTGTGAATTCTTGCCATAAGAGGGTGGCATAGCACTCCCGGTTTTAGAAGTGGAGGTACTCCACTGCTTAGATCTCTGCATTCCCTGGGCCTGCTGTCTGGGGGGGGTCTGCTTCCCTTAGGTCTAGTCTGAGCCGGCCTAGAGGGGGCTGGAAAGGACCAGTGTTTTGAGGGGCAATGCCTACTGAATCCCGAAGGTTGGACTTGCAAAAAGTCTTTAACTGTCTGCATAGATTTAGCTTTTTCTTCCATCTTTTTTAAAACCTCTTCTGCCTTGGTGCCAAACAGACTATCTTTGTTCAGTGGTGCAGCCAATAATTTTGATTTGACATGGTCTGGCAAGGTCTGTTCCTTAAGCCAAGCATGTCTTCTAAGTACAGAACCTGTGACTGCTGCCCTGCAGGATGCTTCCAGGGCGTCAAACACACATTGCAGGGTATGCTTAGTAACTTGGCTTGTAGAATGCATAAGCTCCTGTAATTCTTTATTTTCTACACAGTCTGGAAAGGTAGATCATTTTTGTTCAATTCTTCTTCTTTCGGATGCTCCCGTTAGGGGTTGCCACAGTAGAACAACTGTTTCCATTTCTTCCTGTCCTCTGCATCTTGCTCTTTCACACCAACCACCTGCATGTCCTCTCTCACCACATCCATAAACCTTATCTTAGGCCTTCCTCTTTTCCCGTTACCTGGCAGCTTCATCCTTAGCATCTTTTTCCCAATATACTCGGCATCCCTCCTCAGCACATGTCCAAACCAATGTAATCTTCCGTCTCTGGCTTTGTCTCCAAAACTTCCAACCTGGGCTGACCCTCTAATATACTTATTCCTAATCCTGTCCATCCTCATCACACCCAGTGCAAATCTTAACATATACAGCTCTGCCATGTCAAGCTCTGACCCCTGCCTTTTTGTCAATGCCACTGTCTCCAACCCATATAACATAGCTGGTCTCACTACCCTCTTGTAGACCTTACCTTTCACTCTAACTGGTACTCATCTGTCACAAATCACTCCTGACACTCTTCTCCACCCACTCCATCCTGCCTGTACTCTCTTCTTCACCTCCCTTCCACACTCACCATTACTCTGAACTGTTGATACGAAGTACTTAAAATCATCCACCTTCGCCACCTCTACTCCCTGCATTCTCACCATTCCTCTATCCTCCCTCTCATTCACACACATATATTCTGTCTTAGTCCTGCTGACCTTCATTCCTCTTCTCTCTAGAGCATATCTCCCCCTCTCCAGGGTATCCTCCACCTGTTCTCTACTCTCACTACAAATCACAATGTCATCTGCAAACATCATAGTCCACGAGGACTCCTGTCTGATTTAGTCTGTCAACCTGTCCATCACCATTGCAAATAAGAAAGGGCTCAGAGGCTGATCCTTGATGTAATCCCACCTCCACCTTAAACGCATCCGTCACTCCCACTGCAGACATCACCGCTGTCACACTACCCTCGTACATATCCTGTACCACTCTTACATACTTCTCTGACACTCCAGACTTCCTCATACAATACCACAACTCCTCTCTAGGCACCCTGTCATATGCTTTCTCTAAATCCACAAAGACACAATGCAACTCCTTCTGACCTTCTCTGTACTTCTCCATCAACACTCAGCAAACCTCGCATCTGTAGTGCTCTTTCCTGGCAAGAAACCATACTGCTGATCACTAATCGTCACCTCCCTTCTTAACCTAGCTTCCACTACTCTTTCCCATACCTTCATGCTGTGACTGATCAGTTTAATCCCTCTGTAGTTACTACAGCTCTGCACATCACCCTTATTCTTAAAAATCGCCACCAAAACATTTTTTCTCCATTCCTCAGGCATCCTCTCCCTTTCCAAGATTTCATTAAACAATCTAGTTAAAAACTCCACTGCCATTTCATCTAAACACCCCCATGCTTCCACAGGTATGTCATCTGGACCAACAGCCTTTCTGTTCTTCATCCTCTTCATAGCTATCCTTACTTCCTCCTTGCTAATCCACTGCACTTCATGATTCACTATCCGCACATCATCCAACCTTCTCTCCCTCTCATTCTCTTCATTCATCAACCCCTCAAAGTACTCTTTCCATCTGCTCAACACACTCTCCTCGCTTGTGAGTATGTTTCCCTCATTATCCTTTATCACCCTTACCTGCTGCATATCTTTACTAGCTCAGTCCCTCTGTCTAGCCAATCGGTACAGGTCCTTTTCTCCCTCCTTAGTGTCCACCCTTTTATACAACTCTTCATATGCCTTATCCTTAGCCTTCGCCACCTCTCTCTTTGCCATGCACCTCATCTCCTTATACTCTTGTCTACTTTCTTCATCTCTTTGACAATCCCACTTTTTCTTCGCCAACCTCTTTCTCTGTATACACTCCTGTACTTCTTCATTCCACCACCAGGTCTCCTTGTCCTTCTTCCTCTTTCCAGATGTCACACCAAGCACCTTTCTAGCCATCTCTCTTACTAGCTCTGCGTAGTTACCCAGCTATTCGGTAACTCTTCACTGCCACCCAGTGCCTGCCTTAACTCTTCCCTGAACATCACCTCACAATTACCATTTTTCAATTTCCACCATTTGATCCTTGGTGCTGCCCTCACACTAATCCTCCTTTTCTTGATCACCAATGTCATCCCAAAAATCACCATCCTATGCTGCCTAACTACACTTTCCCCTGCCACCACTTTACAGTCTCCAATCTCCTTCAGACTGGCCCTTCTACATAAGATATAATCCACCTGTGTGCATCTTCCTCCACTCTTGTATGTCACCTTATGCTCCTCCCTCTTGTTAAAATACGTATTCATCACAGCCATGTCCATCCTTTTCGCAAAATCCACTACCATCCGACCTTCTGCATTCCTTTGCTTTACACCATACCTACCCCATCACTTCCTCATCCCCTCTGTTCCCTTCACCAACATGCCCATTGAAATCTGCTCCAATCACCAGTCTCACCCTTGGGTACAGTCATCACCACTTCATCCAACTCGCCCCAAAATGTTTCTTTCTCATCCATCGCACACCCAACTTGTGGAGCATATGCACTAACAACATTCATCATTACACCACCAATTTCCAGCTTCATAAACATCACTCTATCTGACACTCTTTTAACCTCCAAAACACTCTTAGCATACTCTTCCTTCAGGACAATGCCTATGCCATTTCTCCTCCCATCCACACCATGATAAAACAATTTGAAACTGCCTTTGATACGCCTAACCTTGCTCCCCTTCCATCTGGTCTCTTGCACACACAATATACCAACCTTCCTTCGGTCCATCATATCAGCTAGCTCTCTCCCTATACCAGTCATACTACCAACATTCAAAGTTCCGACCCTCACTATCGCAGTCCTAGCCTTTACCTGCCTTTGGGCATGCCCCCCCCCTTCTCCTAGACAATTTTTGTTTAATAAGTTCCATAATATGTTGCTGGTATTTCTGCATGTGGAACTGACAATTTAATGCTCTAATGGCAAGAGTTATATACTTTTTTACCCCATCTGTTTAAAGCTCGGGAATCCCTGTCCAAAGGGGTGGGATTCTTAGCTGTGGTTGCTTTTAATACTTTAGGTCCTTGGGAGATGACCTCTGGGTCTGCAGTAGGAATTTTGAAAAGAAATTTGTGAGAGTCAGGGACTCTAATACCTATCAGGTTTCTTGGGAGCAGGAGGTAGAGTATCATGAGTTAAACTGGATTCCATGAAAACATCATCCACAACATCCAGAACAGGAGGAATAGCCAAGGGTATGTGCTGCGGTAAATCTAAAAATTCCCTGAGTCTCTTTTTGGACTGAGGCTAATCCTGGCATTCCCAATGGAAATGCTTTCTCAAGGTATGTAGGGTTTCACCAAAAAAAAAAATCCTCTGGAGGAGAGGCACAAGGAATGGATTCCTCTGCATCTGAATCCTCATAAGCAGTTAAGGGCATGTCTTCATAATCAGAAACCTGAGTCGTCAGACTCTTGGTCAGATAAAGCTACTGGGGACAAGTCTCTTTTTCTTTTAGAAGAGGTAGGCTGGCTACCCCTAATCAGCATGATAAGGTCTTCCGCCATTTTAAGCATTTGAGATTGAGGCATGGAAGCAGGTGATTAAGATTCGGTCGTCAGTTTTTTAGGCGTAGTTCATACCCTGGGCCTTAGAAACTCGGTAGCTTTAGAAAGAACTGAAGACGTAAAAGAAGTTGTCAGTTTGTGTCGAATATCGGTAGTGCAAAAAACTTCCTTGGAAGCCGGTGCCTGCTCAGCGGCTCCGGACCCATCCAAGGTAGAGACATCCGCAGGTTCCGTAGTCAAAGAAGAGTCTCGAGGCATACCAGACTCCGAACGGGTCTCGGTAGTGGCCTGTGACTCCATAGAAGTGGGCATCAGGGGCTGCAAAAACGCCTCAGTGAGTACCAGCGAACTGGTGACTAGCTTAATGGAAGCATCGTCTGCAGTTTTGAGCCTGTGCGGTCTGTCTCTGTCTTTATCCTTACGTTTTCTCTGAAGATCGGCAGTCGGATGGCTTACTGCAGTCATTTCAGAATACGGAGATCGAAAGTATTTAGCTATGATAAGGGCCCGACGACATATAGTTCTAGCGTTGAACAAAGCACAAAACCGACAGCGAGGAACGTCATGGTCTGGGCCTAAAACAGGTGACACAGTAAGATTGGAAATCTCGGTGTGGTATTTGCTTTCCGCAGGCGAGACAATTGCTAACTTGTTCTGACATCGGTTAGAGCAAGAAAAAAGGATCCCCAACGGGCTACTTAGCTTTAGAAAACTTCAATTTCAGAAACGAAAACTCAGGTAGCGGCCGACCGGCACTCATGCGAACTGCTTCTGCTTTGGGCTCCTTGGCAAGAAAGACTGATGTAATGGCGTTGGCTGCCTGTTTTGATACCACTGATGACCTGACGTCAGTCCTGGAGTGACAGCAACAGAAGCAGAAATACTAAGTCTCTGGTATTCAGGCCGACTGAGGGCTACCCCTGGCAGGATAACCCAAGTGTGATGACCGCAACAGTAAAACACGAAGAACATTTGACTGCCCCAGGAGAAATGCCAGCCTAAGGAAGTAGAGGAAGAATCATCCAAAAAGAAGCAAGGCCAGGGGGAAGGAGGGAGGGATAGGAATACTGCAACAGAGAAGACAAGGACATCTATCGCTATGGTAGGATTTTACACAACTACTCTATGTCCTTCTATTCATCTGTTGCAATATTCATAACATGAGGGACAATACCAAAGCTCATAAAGTTAAGGGAGGAGGCAGTAGCTGAGAAGATTTCCAGGACGCCCTGCAGTACGGCTCTAGCAAATCCTGCTCTAGATTTAGAAATTACATCTAATTTATAGTGTTTGGTGAAGGCATGCACTGAGGTCCAGCTAGCTGCTTCAAGAATTGAGTTGGTGTCCAATCCCTTGAAAAAGGCCCTAGATGAGGCAACAGCCCTGGTGGAATGTGCCCTAACAGGGGAATGAAGAGTCTTACCATGGTGAGTGTAGTAGAAGGAAATAGTCTTGGAAATCAAAGACGAAACTGTCTGCTTGCACACAACCCATCCCAGAGCCCTGGGGTGTTAAGAAATAAAATGCTGATCTGACTTTCTATCAGCCTTGGTTTTATCCAAATAAAATCTAAGTTGCCTGTGGGCATCGAAGGTATGGAGGATCCTCTCAATAGAGTTCTAAAGAGAAGGAAAAAAGGTAGTTAAGTGTATGGACTAATTTAGTGATGGGTCATTGACCATCTTGGGCATAAATGAGGGGTTTGTGCACAGAGAGAGCCGGTGTCTTTGTGGAAGATCAGAAAGGACGGAGATACCATAAGGGCTTGTAACTCAGACACTCGTCTAGCTGAAGTTAAGGCTAGGAGTAACACAGTTTTCCAGGAACAGTGCTGAAGAGAAGTTGAGGACGCTGGCTCGAAGGGTGGTAGAATCAGTTTTTCCAGAACAAAGTTAAGGTCCCAGGGAGGTGGAACAGGTTTTATGGGAGGCCTAATGTGTAGGATGCCTTTAAGAAACTGATTTGCCAGACATCTGCTAACTAAGGGCTGAGATAGAGGCAGACAGGCAGATATGGCTGACATATGAACTTCTACTGAAGAGTAAGCCAAACCAGCATTGAGCAATTCACACAATAAGTCAAAACACCAGGGGAGTTTCTACTGTTAATGGGTCCTGATTTAATTTCAGATACCAAAATGAAAAGCTCTTCCATTTTGCCAAGTATGATTTTCTGATATTCGGTTTCCTGGCCTCCTGCAGGACTGTGAGCATGTCCTCAGGAAAGAGGTGTCTGAAATGGATTAGTATCCTATAACCCCCCCCCAGGGTCAAATGAAGAGCTGATATGCAGAAAAATAAGGTAGAACCAAACCACAAGTGCAACAGACTGCGAAAGTGCTCACCATTAATGTTGGAAGTTTTTATGTACTCCGTGGTTTTGTTCTACCTTATTTTTCTGCACATTACCTTGGACTTTTTGGTCGGACCATTTATCTATACCATCATGTTTTTTGGTTTTAGTATCAAATGAAGAGCTGCCAGGTGGGGATGGATGAGGGCCCCTTGCCTTGTGTGAGGAGGTCCACTCTGTGAGGTAACTTGTGGTGACTGCCCTCAGATAAATGCATGAGAAGAGGGAACCAGTGCTGTCTTGGCCAAAAGGGAGTCACCAGCAAGATCTGTGGTTTGTCCTGCTGAATTTTGTACAGGATTTTGGTATGAGAGGAAGGGGTGGGAATGTATACAGAAACAGCCCCTTCCAACAGAAAGGAAAGGCATCCACTTTCCAGACAAGAGGATGGGGCTCTCTGGAACAAAACTTTGGAAGTTGTCTGTTCATGGGGGAGGCAAAAAGGGCTGTTTGAGGAATACCCCACCAGTGGAAAATGTCTAGAAACACATCCCTTTGGAGCATCCATTCATGGGATGATGTTTAGGACCCGCTCAGGTAATCTGCCATACAATTTTAAGAAGATGGCATGTACACTGCCTGAAGCGTTAACTGGAATTTTACTGCCGGCCCCCAAGCCTGAAGAGCCAGTCTACATAATAGACAGGATTTGGTCTCCCCACTCTCTGGTCATATACCAGAGGACTGTCACATTGTCTGTGAACAGCTTTAAAGGTCCTGGGTGGAATAAAGGGTGGGAAGTTTCAATGTCCAATAGCAGTGCCTTCATCTCCCTTACACTGATGTGTTCATTCAATTGAGAGGGAGACCAGACCTATTGTACTTTCAGGTGGTTGCTCCCCAGCCTACGTCTGAGGCATCTGTGCAGATCTCTTGATGAGGAGCAGAAAGGTGTAAGGGTGGTCCTGGGTTGAGTGAAACAATGTATCCACTACTGAAGTTCCCTCTTCAGACAGGGGATGAGGAGAACAGAGAATTCTAAGGGGTGCTTGGTGTGGCATCCAAACTGATATTAGATACCATTGCCATTTTCTCATGTGGAATTTGGCTAAGGAGACCATGGGAATGGTGGATCCCATGAGGCCCAAGACCTGAGGAACTCTCTGGCTGTAAGGTGGCAAACCATTAGAATGTTTTGGAAGTAAGAGGTGAGGTCCTCTACCTTTTGTGGGGGAAGACAGACCCTCATAAGATCTGTTTGTATCCTGTTTCCTGAGAAAATTTGATCCTGTGAAGGGGTGAGAATTGATTTTTTTAAGTTTATGGTGAACCCCAGATTTTGTAGAAGATTGATGGTAAAGGCAATATTTCATTCCAACTCCTCTGTGGAGGGTCATCCAGATATGGAAAAATGTGTACTCCATGAAATCTGCAGTGGGAAATCATGGGAGCAAGACATTTGGTGAAGACTCTGGGTCGGTTGAAAACCCAAAGGGCAAGGCATTGAATTGAAAATGCCATGATGATAAAGAGACTAGTAAAAACTTTCTGTAGTTGGGATGGATGGGAATGTGCAAACATGCATCTCTGACATCTTGGGTAATTATGAAGGTCTGTGGCAGAATGAGTGGAAACAGAGTCTGGAAATGCAGAAAATGGGTACTCTTAGAAAGGTACTGAGATGTGATAGGTCAAGGATGGGTCTCCAGGGACCTTCCTTCCTGGGTACCAGGAACAACTTGGAATAAAATCCTTTGCCTATTTGTTTTTTGGGGACATTCTGAATGGTCTCTTGGTTCAATAATTCTACACAGAACTTCTGGAAAAAACACAAGTTGTTCCCTGAGAGGTTGGGGGAAGCCCACGAAGGAGAGTAGTTGATCCCACACCATGTAGTACACTTTTTGAAAGATTGAGACAACCCAGACATCTTGAGTTATGCTTTTTCCAGGCTGGTAGTGATAGGGGTAAGGCACTGGGAAAGTGGGATCTGGGTGGGAGGGAGAAAGCAGTCAAAAAGAGGATGGCTGGTCTTGAAAGGGCCGCTTAGATGGCAGGGTTGCCAGTGGGGCCCTAGGATGCTGTGGTCTCCTGTCACACTATTTTGTTGTGGGTTGTGTGTGACAGGAATGTCTATGCACAAATACAGGCGTTGCAGTGTAATTTGTTTGGAACTTGGGTACTTGGGAAACAAAAATATATTTCAATTCCTGCAGTTCCTTACCCTTTTCCTGGAATGATTTGAACAGGTTAGCAGCTACAGGTCCAATCAAGGCAGAATTGTCCAGAGGAGCATCCATAAGTTTGGCTTTTATGTCCTCAGGTAACGGCTGAAGTCTTAGCTAAGAAAATCTCATTACTGATCCAGAGGAAGCTGCTCTGGCGGAAGCCTCTGCAGCATCATAGCTGCATTTTATAGAGTGACGAGCTACTTGAGAAGAAGCACCAAGCAAAGTAGCAGCCAAGGTTTTATTTTCTGAGTCAGGCAGGCCTGCAATGCAAATTTAGTCATATGTGTTTGCTAATTTATGGCCCTAACTGCTAAAGTGGCAGAAGTGTATACTTTTTTGCCTAGTCTAGCCAGGATCCTGCTATCCTTATCGGATGGTAAGAGGGTAGCATAGGGCAGCAATTTTGATGGCTTGTCAAAAGAGAGAGAAATTACAGAAGGGCCTACAGAAGGACATCTGAAGAAAAGCTTGCAGTCCTCTGGGACCTTGCAGAAGCGGTCTGTCTTTTTGGGGACAGGTGGCTGGGAATCTGGTGCCTTTGAACCTGAAGTAAAAGCATCAATAAAAGTAGGCAATACAGAGGGAACAGCTGATGGGCTAAGTGATTCCATCTGTAACTGGTCATTGGTATCTTTTTTGTATTTCAGACACTTGGGTGCCATCTCATTTAAAGTGGGCTCTCATCTTACCTAGGGTCTCTCTAAAGGACAAGTCTTCCATTGGTTAGTCTGTGCCATTTGATTCCTCTTCAGAGGAGGCAAAATACAGGGGAAAGGGATCTAAAGAGTAAGCCAGGAATTCATCCCCTGAAGATGCTTCTCTCTCATCATCTTCTCTAGTTCTTTTAAGGGGAGAGAGAGTACTGGGTGGGGGGAGGGGCTGTAAAACCTGAAAGAGGCCAAGTGACATAAGGGCATTGAAAAGGCCCTGAGTGAATTGATGCCAATTGCTAGCAGGTTCTTTTGGAGGACACAAATGCTTGTTTTTTTTTTCTTTTTCCCATGCATGTCTGCTTTATGTAGGGTCAGAGGGCCTGACATAGGCCTACATTCGATCAGGTTGAAATGTACTTCTTCACCAATAAGGATCTGTGGAATCCCCTTAGAGCCTTCCAAAATCACGAGCTGTGTTTCCCCTCAGACATCTGACATGGATGCCTGCTCGGCCTCAGCGGACATGCTAATGTTCAGATCCAAGGTGGCCTGGATGTCAGGCTCGGCCTGCAGATCTGACTTATGAATCTGGCGTGTCTCCTGACTGACCTCTGCCTCAAGAAAGATGTCAGTATCCAGAGGTGCAGCAGAAGGTTTGAGCCTTTGCTTTTTGGTCTTCCACTTCAAAACTGACTCGGCTTTAGGCCCCGGGGATCTCTCCATTGCACTTTTTGCTAGCAGCTTTAAATGCTGATTCTCAAGGTAGATAGCTAGGGAGGATAATCCACTCCTTAAATTCTTTGGGATAAACGGCTGACAAACGGAGCAGTTTTTGTGGCTGCAGTTTGGGCCTAAGCAGAACAAGCACTGGAGGTGGCTACACTTGTGTGGAATCTGTCATCCACATTGGCACTTGCCCCTCTTGGATGACATGAACCTCAACTAAAGACAGTAGCAAAAGTAAAAAAAAATTCCTGAATGGAGCACTTATCTGAATTTAGAAGAATTGCAAATTACAAGGAGTCAGACCATACACTGGAATCAGGCATTCGGACCTTGTGGCAGAGAAGTTCTGAAGATGGTGCCCCCGTATGTCACTTTTACGGCAGTCATCTGGTCCCAGCCTACTTGTGATGTACCACGCACCCTACAGCAGTGAAGCTTTTTGTATACTGACTGATGTAGGGTCACCTACGGCAAGGAACTCCCTTATATTATGAATAGAAGGACATCTCTTGTTATAGATGCCCAGGCTTCTGGGTGCAGAGACAAGCTCCCCCCAAATGCCTCCAGAGTACAGCAGCCATGTAACCTTCCAAAAGTGCTGGCAAGGCTTCTCTGAGAAAGCATCTCTGAAACCCCAGTTCTGCAGGCCACCTCTGCTGTGATGGCTGCATCTTCTATTAGAATCCCTCACCCCCAGAAGAACTGTCTCTGCGCGAGTCTTGTAAAAGCCCTTGGGACTTGCAAAACCATGTCTTTTTACCACCTCACTGATTCTGAGGGAAGGATCTCAGCGGGGTAGAAAAATGGATCCCAGTGGTAGGCAGGGCCTTTCCATCTTGCTCACTTCTGGAGTGCATTTCCTACACTTTGGGATGGAACAAGAATGATTCATCAAAAGGAGCACTGATAAATGAAGACTTGAAGGGCTCTGCAAAATCGCACATGCGCATCCAAACATGTCACCAAATGGTTATGCCCGAACTCGCCACCCTTGAGGTACACTTGGCAGCATGAAATATCAGCCTCATAGACACACTGCAAATGGACTGAAGGGTGGACAATTGTGAAGAAGCTTTCTTTTGGTCCTCCACAGACATGGACCCAGAGAGAGACTTGGAGAGCTCCTTGGTTAAATCTCTCTGCAACCTGGTAAAGTTTGCCAGATAATTCAGCGACCACAAGGCAAAGGTTGCTGAAGCTTAAATGTGCTTGCCAAATCTGTCCAAGGCCCCAGAATCCCTGTTAGGTGGATGGACAGATAAGCTCACTAAGCTTTTTTTTTTTACTGACTGCCACCATGACCATGGTATCTACTGGGACTCTCCTGCTCCAGTGGGATCTGTCCTTCGGTGGAGCTAAAAACCTAGCTGGGTCTCCTGGGTACAGGCTTTGTAGTATTTGACTCCTTCCATGCACAGAATGACACTAAGTCAATCAACTCAATAGCCGGTGGGACCACCAAAGATGTAGCCTGGATATCCCCAAAAGCCTCCAGAAACATAATTTCCTCCTGGAAAGGGGGTTTGGAAAACCATCCACTTTTCTGTTGGACAGGTTGCAAGATCTCTCTAAAGCAAATGTTGTCAGGTGAAGATCTGGGGGACCCCACCCCTTCATCAAAGTCGGAGCCCTTGGTAAAAGATTCCCAGGGGGAATATAAGGGTTTCTCCTTTTAATCATTCTACTCCTAAGGACCTCATCAGTGGGATGGTCTGGAGAGTTATCAGAAATAACAGGGAAGTATTGAGGGAGGACTGACTGAAGGTTTGATCAGGGTGGCTGTCCTAGTGGTATAGACCAGAGAGACTCAGAGCTCAGGTCCAATGGTGGGATACAAGTAGGATCTAAAGGGGGTAAGGATGAACACTCTCAGTAAAGAGAAAGCCCTTTTTACCACCTCAAAGGCAGAAGATCCAGGGGAAACAATAGTGGCCATACTGGAGCTGAAGCCACCTGCACTGTCCCACCCAAAGTCACCCGTCTCAAGAAGGGAGTTGGATTCAAGCCAACGCCAAGGCTCCAAGGATGCCAGACAACTTTGAAGTCAACCCCAAACCCCACTCCCCCCAAGCCAGTGCCAACACTACAGCTCAGAGAATCATCCTGCTCTAAAAGGATCGGAAGTGGGCAACCCAGCAACATGGCCAGAGTGAAGAAACAACCTGTCTTTGGATCAGACGAGGACACGCTCAATGATCTCTGATCCAAGGGCTTTGAAACCAGAGGTCGGATTGGAGAAGGAGATGAAACTTGAGGCTGGGTGAAGGGCAGGCTCACAGGTCCAATAGGAGGAGGAGATGGGATCACCCCTATCTGGATTTCAGTTCTGACAACCTTCCTCATCATTCTACCCACCTCTGCTTTGGATAAGCTCCTGAAGGACCTAAGGGAATAGCTGGTTGAAGATAGTCTGGACATTCTCCTCAGCATTTCCTGCAGGAAAGGCGAATGGAGCTGAGAAGATATTGGCTCCAGTGAGAAACAAGGAGACCAGGTCGGCGTCGACTTAACCTTGAATCTGCTAGGATCTGAGGAGTTTGAATCCAACTTTTTCGGGACCATGGCTGGAGGCTCGATTACTGGAGCCGATCTGGAAGAACAGTCAGGGGACATTTTCCTAGATTCTCTCTCCTTGGAATCCAAGTCAGGCTTCACTTTATCCATCTTCTTAGAGGGAGTCTGAGCCCCAGCAGATAAGGAAGAAGGTAACAGAGTCCTCAAGGCAAGCTTACTCCTCCTATCTCTCAATGCTCAGGAATTAAACCCTGCACCACCATAGCATTCCATTTCCAAATGGGCAGTGCACAAACAGTAAACACTCCTTGTGGGCAACAGAACTGAGGTTCTTATGCACACAGGAAGTGCATTTCTTGAAGCACATAAACCTGCCTGACATCTCATGGCTGTCCAAAAAGACAAGAAAGAAAGAAAAGAAAAAAATACTTTTTTTTTTTTTATAAGGGGGAGAAAGGGTAAGGTACCAACAATGGTAATGAAGAATACCCTGTATAGGGTAAGGAAAAAAAAGAATAAACAGAAAGGGGCAACAAAGATGGTACTTGGTAGAGTACCCTGTAGTGGGTAGAAAGGCCTAAATAGGAGAGAAAAGGACTAACAGAAAACCCGAACAACTTCAGCAAAGGCTAAGGGAGGAAGGGTAATAGAGGAGATGAGCTGAAGGGAAAAAAAATCACAGCACGTGAAGAAAGCATCTAATTTGACACCTTGTAGCTCGAGAGCAGAAGATCTGTGTCTGAACAATATGGTGGCAAACGAGACCTGAGGTATACTAGGATGACAGGTCATTATGGGTAAAGGGAAGAGCTTGAGAGTTGGATACATGTATCCAATAAAAGTAGCCAAGCAAGATCTGAGGTCAGACCTGAGACCCATCAGTTGAGAAATGAAAGAAAATAACAGATATGTCCTGTTCCATTGGAAGGGGAAGGCATCATTTGTCCAGCCTTCTTTGAAGGGGGTTCTGAAACAAAACAAACAGTCTAAGATAATAGTTCAAATGGAAAGCAAAGAGATCTAGCTCTAGGGTTCCCACCAATGGACAACCTAAAGGAAGACCTCTTGGTTTAATATCCCTTTATGAGGGTCTATCTTTGCTCTACTCAGGTAATGTACCAAGCTGTTCTGCTTGGATGGCATGCATACTGCTTAACGGAAAAGACCGTCATGTACAACAATGTCACAAGTAATCACTGCTGGTCTGCACAGGTGGCAAGATTGTGTGCCCCGTTTACAGATATAACACATGACACTGGTGTTGTCCATCAGAATCTGAAGTGCTCCTAGGGATCAAAGGCGGCATAGAGACTGAACAGCAAAAATCAGTGCCTTCAAGTTTTACATTTCTATGCTCTTTTCTGACTTTTTTTTAATGAACCCTTTTAAATGACGACAACCTCTCCCTGGGTTTGACTGATACATTTCTGAAGAAATTTTGCAGAGGAAAAGAAATGAGTAAGGGAACATTTGGGTTTGCTCTTATCCAAATGATCCAGTGCCTTTTCTTCACAAATGGCAAGCAAATGACAGAAGATAACGCTGTTTCACAAACAGATTTTAGGTACCACTGAATTTTCCTCATGCACAGTCTGGCAAATGGAATCCTCTGCATGGTGAATGCCATGCATCCCAGCGTTCTCATAATCTCTCTTGCTGAGGTCAAAGTAAGGTATGTCAGGGACAGAAAATTAAAGCTATGTGCTCACCATAACTATGCATCTATGATGTCCATTTTCATTCTTCCTCAACGTATAGATTACGGATACAACTCGCCCGCATACCAGAGACTTTCAGATCCAACTCTCAACCTCCTCCCTCTACTCATTATGCCCTAATCTGCCCCTCAATACCGCAGATTGAGTTTGCTGCCTTAAAAGTCTTAAGATATAAAATGAAAACAAAAGAGAACTAAAACCAGGGCTCAAACCTGGAACAACAGGTTCCAAAAGTCCATCAGGTCACTCCAGAATAAGACAAGAAGGGGGAAGGAGGGAGGGGAGTCGAGGAAAAATGAAAATGTACAACACAGATGCATAGTTATGGTGAGTACAAAACTTTAACATTTGATGTCCTTTTCATTCCTCCTCAACGTAGGTGACACAATGCCCAGCTACGCAGCTCTTGGTTGGCCCTCGAAGGATATTGCAGAGAAGTGCTGAACCAAAAGGAGCTCTGCTTCTGGAAATTATGTCCAATTTGTAATGAGTAATAAAGGTATAAGCATTAGACCAGGTGGCTGCTGTATAAATATCATCAATGGAAGTTCTAGACCAGAAGCCAGATGAGTTGGCCATGCATCTGGCTGATTGAGCCTTAGGTGGTTTTGGTAGGGAGAGACCTTGCTGGGAATATATCCAGGAAACACAATTAGTTATTCACTTGGCTAAGGTAACTTTAGAAACTGAAGACCCAAGCCTATTAGGTGAAAAACATTTTTCTGAAATCTTCTGTTCTGTGTAAACAGAAGCATAGTTGTCGATGCACATCTAAAAGATATAGCATGTATTCTCCTTGTCTGAAAATTTTGGAAAGAAAACTGGTAAATGAATGGTTCGATTCCGAGGCACCTTTTGGTAGGAAGCAAGGATTGGTTCTTAAGGTAACTGTGTCTTTGTGAAAAACAATGTAAGGGGCTTTGGGTGAAAGAACCAGGAGTTCAGAAATTCTTTCTGCAGATGCAACAGCAACTAAAAAAGCTGTTTTCCAATACAGAAATTTTAAATCAGTTTTTGCTGAAGATTCAAAGGGCTGTTGAGTTAGGCCTTAAAGTACTAATGGTAAACCCAAGGAGGTGACTGATCTTTCACTGGAGGTCTGAGCAAGAAGGTGCCCTTTAGGAAAGCCTTACACAGCTTGAAAGCAGCCAAGCAAGAAATATTGCCTCCCGAGTGGAAATTTGATATCTACCAATTGTACTTTGAGTGTGGAAAACACAGCACCTTTGTTAAAAAGAGAAGCTAAAAATTCCAGCACAGATGAAATAGGAGCAGTAAAAGGGTCAATGTCATTTCTCAGGGCCCAAATCGAGAATCTTTTCCATTTACTATTGTAAATCCTCTTAAGGGAATCTTTCTGAGGGGACAAAAGTATATTTTTATTTATTTTACATTTGTTAACCGGGCTAGTCTAGCTGGATATATGTCCATTTTCAGTAGAGGCCCGAGGAGAAAAGCTCCACACATACTAAATTTCAATGGGACAATTTACAGAGTACATAATTAAGTACAAAGTGAATTATCATTTAGTAACATGAATAAACAAAAAATAAATATACATGAAGTATCTAAGGAACATACTATAAAAAAAAAAAAAAATTGTTGTTCAGTAAAAAGCATTACAAAAATTGTTGTTCAGTAAAAAGCATTACAAAAATTCAGGATTAGCAAGAAGGTTTCAAAAGAAAAATGAAGAAGAGAAGAAGAACAGGAGATAAGAAGGGAATAAAAAGGAGGAAGAGGGAAAGAAGAAATAGTCTGGAGAGGAGAAGGGTAAGAATGTGTATAAGAGGACAGGGGAGAGAGAAAGGAGGAGTAGGTTAGAGCATTAGAGGATAGTAACAGGGCAATAAGAAGTAGGAATAAGTATATTTACTAAGTAAAGTGTAGAGTTCTAGTGGTGGAGGGGAAAGAAGAAATTAGTCAGGAGTCCTACAGGAACAGAGCCAGTGATTTTGGAAATACAGTTTGATTTTTTGTTTGAACAGAGGTAAGGAGGAGGTTAGAGTGATAGCCCCAAGGGGCGACCTGCCCATGTAAATGCCATCCAACTGGATACACCAGCGAAGATGGTTTCTGCATAACAGAGTAAGTACCAGTTTGCACGCCAGTGTCCTAGAGATGAAGCTAAAAATGGTATATGCCAATCCAGGGAATAAAGCCTGGGCTGTCTAGCTACTACTGGAACTGTAGAAACCACACGATTAGTTGGAGGGCTGAGATATTGGGATGCCTTAATCCCAAGGGATGTGACAGAAGGTCTGGACTGGGGTCCAGTATCAAAGGAGAATAATGAAGATGAGACCAGAGGAAGGGGAACCACACCTGGCAAGGCCAAAAGGCTGCAATGAGGATAACTCAGCTCTTCAACCAACTGGATTTCCTTAAGAATTCTGGAATCACAGGAAGTGAGGGATAAGCATAAAGGAGACTAGAGGGCCAAACATGGACCAGAGGATCTTTCAGTAGCTCCTCCATGAAGGGGGATCATGGTAAAGTACCTGCTGCATCTGCTGTTGAGGGGACATGCAAAAAGGCTGCAGCTAGGTTGGCCCCAATGATGGAAAATCTTTTCTGCTACTGACTGACAGAGATGACTCATGAGGTATCAATAGACCTGCTGTGTTTGTCTGCAAGTATGCTGGATTTCCCCAGGATGTGCGTGGATGCTAGAAAGCAGTTGGAGGAGCTCGCCTAATGCCACACTCTCAAAGCCTCTTGACAGATAGGGCAATACAGCTCTCCCTTGTTTGTTGATGTACCAGACTAGTAGGACTGTTTTCATCTCTAGGACACTGGCGTGCAAACTGGTCTCTTGGGGGGGGGGGGGGACTACACATCTTGTAACATCCTTCCCCAAAACTGGCCTACCCCAACACAGCTGGGAAGCATCAGTGGTCACAGTGACCAATGGGGGAGACGGAACGAAGGGGCGACCTGCCTATGTAAATGCCATCCAACTGGATCCACCAGCGAAGATGGTTTCTGCATAACAGAGTAAGTATAACTAGGAAGGACAGAGGTTGTCGAAGAACAGACCGTTGAACAGCTGGAGTCCACTGAAGAACAAGCATACAGTAATGTGCTAATGAGACTAATACCATAGACAATGCCATGCAACCTAAAGCTTGAAGGACAAGTCTGGCAGGAGGAGCAGGATGAGAAAGAATTTGTTGAACCTGGGACTTGACTACATCTATACAAAAAGGAGGCAGAAAAGCAATCTGACTTATTGTGTCTAAATGAGCACCAATGAACTCCAGGCTCTGTATCAGACGTAATTTAGACATGGAAATGTTGACTGTAATGCCTAGTGTTTGGCAAATTTAGAGCAAACAAGTCCCTGGACTGTCCCAGGAGATGCCTGGCTGGGATGGTGAGGAGGCAGTCATCTAAGTATGGAAACACTCAGAACCCTTGCAGTTTCAGGTGAGCTGCTACCACTGCCATAAACTTGGTAAACACCCTGGGGGGGCTGTGGTGAGTCCAAAGGGCAGTGCTCTGAATTGATAATGACTGGCTCCCTACTGAAAGAGCAAATATCTCAGGGAGCTTACTTCGATGTGGTAGCACATGTTTTGAAGATCGAATGAGCACATCAAATTGCCCTTATGTAAAAGAGGTAGAATGGACTAAACCAAGACCATTCAGAACTTTGAACTTTGATTTCATCACATACTGGTTCAGATCGTTTAGATCCAAGATTGGTCTCAGGTCCCTTGTCTTTTTTGGCACTAAAAACAGCCTTGAGTAAGTTCCAAATCCTCTCAGTTCCAGTGGGACTTCCTGTATGACTCTTGTCCAGCAGCTTCTGAATCTCTCAAGCTGCAGCTTTTCTCTGACTTGGTGGGATGTCAAGAAGCTTTCTTTTTTTGGATGGTGGAGTCTGGAAAAATGGTATGAAATAAAGAATAGCCGTGTAAAATCTTACTACACCATAGATGTCCTTCTCTTCTACATTGCAGTATTCATAAAGTATAGTTGTGTACCTACCATAAATGTAGATGTTCAAGTGTATTCACTGTTGCAGTAATTACACTTGGGATATCCTGCTGGCAGTCTACCCGCAGGCGGCCTGAATTCCAAAGTCCTGGTCCGGCGTCGATTGCTGTTGCCTCTTCCCTGACGTCAGTGCGCCAGGGGTATAAAAGATGCAGCCGATGCCATTTTCTTCAGTTTTTCTTGCCCCAGATGTCAAGTGCCCCCAAAAGAGTAGGCTAAAAATTTTGCAAATAAAAATGCATGCACTAACAAACATTACCTTCCACTACAAGCAAATACACCACATAGGTTGTATAGAATAGAGAAGAACAGATAAATCCCAGCAATGAAAGGGGGATGGTGGGAGGGTAACCTGGACTGCAACAGTGAATACACTTGAACATCTACATTTATGGTAGGTACACAACTGTACTATGTTCATCGTGTTTCACTGTTGCAGTCATTACACTTGGGTTGAATCCCAAAGCTGAGAATGGGCGGCTGGGTCTAAACAGAATTAGGAGAGGCTATGAAGCCCTGCAGAACTGCAGTGGTAAAGCCTGCTCTGGATTTAGAGTAAAGAGGTAAGTGGTAGTGTTTGGTAAAAGTGTGCACTGAACTCCAAGTTGCAGCCTCCAAAATTTCCTTGGTTGGTACTCCTCTGAGAAAGGCTGCTGATGTGGCTGCTGCCCTGGTAGAATGTGGCCTAATATTCTTAGGCACTGATTTGCCATGCTGTGCATAGCAGAAATGAATGCAGTGTCCTATCCATTTTGAAATAGTCTGTTTTGAAATAGCCTTTCCTTGTGATCCTGCAGCATATGCCACAAAAAGTTCAGTTTTCCTGAAAGCTTTTGTTTTGTCCAAGTAGAAGCATAGCTGACTGTGCATGTCCAAAGACTGCAGAAATCTTTCCCTTTTATTCTGGAGATTTGGATAAAAGGTTGGTAAATGAATGGTTTGGTTAAGAGCCACACTGGATACTACCTTTGGCATAAATGTTGGGTTTGTCCTTAGAGAAACCCTGTCCTTATGAAAAATGATAAAAGGTTCCACTGCCATTAATGCCTCTAGCTCTGATACTCTTCTTGCTGAAGTTATTGCTAAGAGCAGAGCAGTTTTCCATGATAAGAATTTTATCTCAGCTGTATTGGCTGGCTCAAAAGGAGGTAGTGTACTGTCTTAGCAGTGGATGAGGAGGTTCCGTATTGTAATGAGCTGAAATGGCAGAGGCATGGATCTTAATTGATGAGAAGGATAGGCCTTTGTCCAGCACCTCAGTTAGGTATTGTAAAATCTGAGGGATATTTGGAACAAGAGGTTCAAGTCCTTGTGCCTGGTTCCAAGCACAGAATCTCTTCCATTTTTCTGCATAAGATTTCCTGGTGCTGGGCCTCCTGGCTTCCAAGATGACATCCATAACAGCTTTAGAGAGAGGAGTGTTCTGAGTGGCTATATTATTCTCCATGCAGCCAGATTTAAGATTTTGAGTTGGCTGTGCAAGATCTGATTGTTTTGTTGGGTCAGCAGATGAGGAATTTGAGGTAAAGTCCAGGCTGGCCCTTGAGACAAGCTCTTTAGGATTGAGCACCAGTGCTGGTGTGGCTAGTCTGGGGCAATCAGAATCATTTTTGGCTTTTCTTGTCTGACTTTTAGGAGTACCTCGGGGAGTAGAGGCAGTGGTGGATAGGCATAAACTGTTAGGGTTTTCCAGCTGAATGATAGAGCATCCACCTTCCATGCTTGAGGATGATAAGTTCTTGTGCAGAATCTTTGTAGTTGGCAGTTGTGAGGGGAGGCAAATAGATCTATGTCTGGGCATCCCCATTTCTTTGTTATCATGCTGAAGACTTGTAGATCTAGTTTCCACTCGTGAGGGTCCATGAGGTTTCTGCTTAGTTCGTCTGCCAGAGTATTTTTCTTTCCTGGCAGGAATTGTGCCTGTAGATGTACTTGATAGGCCAGTGCTGTATTCCACAAAGTCATGGCTTGCCTGCAGAGGGGTAGGAATGTGTGCCCCCTTGTTTATGTACCACATGACTTTAGTATTGGCCGTCTTTAGTAATAGTTGTCCTGGATGTTGTAGGTCCTTGGAGGCTGTCAGGGCATTCTGTACAGCTAGCATCTCTTTTTGATTGATATGAAGATGCGTTTGGTCAGCGGGCCACGTGCCCTGTATACATTTTCCCGCTATGTGTGCTCCCCAGGCATAATCCGATGCATCTGTTAGTGTCTGCCTCGCTGTGGGTAAAGTGAAAGGCTGTCCCTTGTTGTGGTGACAGGCCAGTACCCACCATCGAAACTCTTGTTGCAAGCAGGGAATGAGAGTAATTACTGTTTCCAGGCTGTGGCAATGTTGAGTCCAAACACTTTTTAGATACCATTGTAGCTACCTCATATGCAGTCTTGCATGTGAAATTAGCAGAATGCAGGATGCCATGAAGCCCAAAGCCTGCAGAATTTTTCTTGCAGGTAGCTGGGTCTTTGTTGCCATCATTTGAAAGTAATGAGTCGGTTGCCTTTGTTTGTCTGGCGTGAGATAAGCCATCTGAGCAGTTGTATTTAAGCTTGCACCCAGGAATATTATCTCTTGACAGGGCACTAGTTTTGATTTATTTTCGTTTACTGTGTACCCTAGGCAAATTAGTACTCTTTTTTTTTTTTTTTTTTTTTTACAAACGCCAGATGTTTTAGTAGAATGTCCTTGCTCTCTGCTTGAATAAGGCAGTCATCCAAGTAGGGATATATTTGAATTCCTTTTTGTCTGCAAAATGCAATTACTGGTGCCAGGCATTTTGTGAAGACCCTGGGCGCAGTAGATAAGCCAAAGGGCAGTGCAGAGAATTGGTAATGCATTGAGCCAGCTATGAATTTGAGGTATCTTCTGCAAGATTGTCTGATTGGGATATGCAGGTATGCCTCTTTGAGGTCCAAAGTAACTAGCCAAGCCTTCTTGGCCAGCATGGGTAGAAGTTGCTGCAGTGTCAACATTTTGAATTTTGGAACATCCAGGAAGGTATTTAGAGTAGACAGGTCCAGTATTGGTCTCCAAGCTTTGTCCTTTCTGGGTACCAAGAAAAGTCTTGAGTAAAATCCTTGTCCCTACTCTTGCTGTTGTACTTTTTGAATAGCCCTCATGTCCATGAGAGTAGAAATTTGTTTTTGTGCCTCTGCCCAATGATTGTGTGGCAGGTCTGGCATACCTTTTGGCCTTGGTAGGGTGTGAAAGTGGAACCTGTAACCCTGGGAAACAATATTCAGTACCCATTTGTCTTGGGTAATTTTGTGCCAATTTTGTGAGAAAAGTGCAAGTTTTCCCCCTAAGGGTGCCTGCAAAAGGTAAGTGCTTGGTATAGGTAGAGGGAAGTCATTCGGACTGTTTCCTATAGGGTTGTGATTTGTCTTCTCCGCCTTTGGGGGCAGAAGCACCCCATTGCTTAGGTTTGTATGTGCCTTGTGACTGAGATCTGCCTCTTGGGCGTCTGTATCTGCCTCTTTGTGGCCTGTCTGACACTGGAAAGACCAATTTTTTGAAGGCCAGTTCCTGCTAAATCTGGGTGGCTGAACCTGTAAGAAATCCTTTACTGTCTGCATTGATTTTGCTTTATCCTCCATTTTCTTTAACACCTCTTCTGCCTTAACACCAAACAAAGTATCATGCTGTAATGGAGCATCCAACAATTTTGCTTTAACATGATCAGGTAAACTTTGTTCCTTTAACCAAGCATGCCTTCGAATGACAGAACCTGTAACTGTGGCTCTGCAAGAAGCCTCTAATGAATCAAAACCACATTGCAAAGTACGTTTTCCCACTTGTTCAGCTGCATGCAATAAATCCTGCATTTCCTTATTTTCAGGACATTCTGAATTTGTAAGCATTTTCTGTTTGAGCAAAGACATTTGATATTGTTGGTATTTAAGCACGTGAAACTGACAGTTTAAAGCCCTTACAGCTAAAGTAGCAGAGGTGTAGACTTTTTTTCCCCCCATCTGTCCAGTGCTCTAGAATCCCTATCAGAGGGAACAGGATTTTTTGCAATGGAAGCCTTGACTCCTTTGGGACCCTGAGAAATTGTTTCTGGGTCAGCAGCAGGGTTTTTATAAAGACATTTATGTGAATCTGGGACCCTGTAGTACCTATCTGGCTTAACTGGTGCAGGGGGTAAAGAATCAAGAGACAAACTGGATTCAGAAAAAACATCATCAACAATATCTAGTACAGGGGGAATATCAAGAGGCCTGTGCTGAGGCAGTAAAAGAAAATCTCTGAGCCTTTTCTTGGATTCAGAATAATCTTGGCTCTCCCAATGGAAATGCTCCCTCATGGTGTGCAGGGTTTCCCCAAAAGAGTAATCCTCAGGGGAAGAGGCTGAAGGAATGGATTCTTCAGCATCAGAATCCTCATAGGGAGGAAGAGAATATCCCTGTTCTGAAGAGGAATCAGAGGAAATAGAAACCTGGTCAGAGGAATCATATTCAGTTTCTTGCCTAGGCCTTTTATCAGGAGGGGGATGGGAACCCCTGATCAGAGTAATTAGGTCCTCGGCCATTTTAAGCATCTGTTTCTTTGGCATGGATGACTGTCCAGGTGAAAGCTGTACTTGTTTCTTTGTCTTTATAGGTGTTTTAGACTTTGTCTTGGCTGCTGAAGTAGTCTTGATAGTAAGCTGTGTAGGTCTGAAAACACCCTCCGAAGCCGATGCCTGCTCAGCGGCTCTGGACCCATCTGAGGGAACAGTCTCCATAGGCCCAATACCTTGAGTTTCTAGAGGCCTAGTTGTCTCCACGTGGGAGTTTGAGGCGGCCTGTGGCTCTGAAGTAGCGGGCGTCAGGAGCTGCAAAAGCGCCTCACTGAGAACCGGCAACTGGCCTAGAAGAGGCTTCGTCGTCGGTTTTGGACCTCGGATGCCTGTCCTTTTCTTTGTCCTTGCGCTTTTTATGAATTCCGGTCGTTGGTTGTTCCGATGGCATTATATAATTAAACCTTCGGCCAAAGTAATGCAAAGCAAAATTGAACCGACGCTTAATAGTGCGTTGGTTGAATCTAGCGCAAAACCGACAACTAGCAACGTCATGGTCGGGGCCTAGGCAAGGAATACAGTAAGAGTGAAAATCCTTATGAGGTATTTGCTTCCCACAAGAAATACAATTGTTAACTTTTACTGACATCGGTCTGGAGCAAGAAAAAGTTTCCCCAACGGGGTACTTAGCTTTATTGAAGACTTCGGTTCTGAAATTCAATTTCGAAGATCTCAGGAATCGGCCGACCGGCACTTGCGAACTGCTTTTGCTTTGGGCACCGCACAGCAAGAAAGACTGAAGAAAATGGCGTCGGCTGCATCTTTTATACCCTGGCACACTGACGTCAGGGAAGAGGGGACAGCAATCGACGTCGGACCAGGACTCTGGAATTCAGGCCGACTGCGGGTAGCCTGCCAGCAAGATAACCCAAGTGTAATTACTGCAACAGTGAAACACGATGAACATCATGAGTGACTCCCTTGCCTAGGAGACCTGAACGTCCGGCCAGTATACCAAAGACTTAAGTCACTGCAAGGTATGTGCGACACTGCACATAGACAACAGCCAACGACAGCCATAAAACTGACATTTGCACATACCATCCTCAGAACTGAATGCCCCAGTCAGAACACCAGTGCAAGGTTAGGAGGCAAGCAAGCAATATCCAAAGAAGAGCATGAACCAAGGGGGCAGGAGGGTGGGATAGAATACTGCCAACATGGAAGAGGGGGATATCTATGGTTATGGTAAGATTTTACACAACTATTCTATGTCCTTCTATTCTCATGTTGCAGTATTCATAACATGAGGGAAAATACCATAGCTCATGAGTGGGAAAGGGGGAAAAGGAGCACAGGAAGTCTCCATGAAGCCATGCAGAACTGCCCTGGCAAATCCTGCTCTTGATCTGGAGATAAGAGTCCAGCTTGTAGTGTTTTGTGAATGTATGAACAGAGGACCAAGTAACTGCTTCCAGGATAGAAGCAGTGTCCAGACCTTTAAAGAAGGTTGCTGAGACCTAGGAGGAGTCTGCCTGCATGTACCCTTCTTGTGTGGCTGGGAAGGAGCATGGGTCCTTTTTCCTTACAAAATTAGGCTTGGAAGGGTAGTTCCTACGGAATTTAGGAACTGGAAAGACAAAAATATTTTCAGTCCCTGTTGTTCTTTTCCCTTCTCTTGTAGGGATTTGAAGAGGGTTGCAGAAATACCACCAAATGGGGCAGTATTCTCCAGGGTACATCCATGAGTTTAGAGTTGAAATCCTCAGGCAAATGCTGTAATCTCAGCAAAAAATACCTTCTAAGGACAGAACCATATGCCGATCTTGCAGAAACCTCAGCTGTGTCAACTGCATTTTATGTACTGTCTGGTAACCTGGGAAGAAACTGCCAAGAGGGAAGAGAGCTGGGATTTGGCTGCAGAATCTGGGAAATCTGTCAGAGCAGTTTACAGGCCTGGAAAAGTAGGGCCAGTACATACTTAGACATGTGTCTGATAATTAATGGCCCTAAAAGCCAGAGTTGAGGAGGTGTAGACCTTTTTTTTCCAATCCTCTCCATCATTTTACTGTCCTTGTCAGAGGGGAAGCAGTTGGTGGAGGGCAGTAATTTAGAAGGTTTATCAGCGGAGAGTGAGATCACAGCTGGATCTGCAAGAATGCATTTGTACAGGTGGCTGCTGTCTTCAGGGACTTTAAAGAACCTGTCTGGCGTTTAGGTGCAGGAGGTTGAGTTTCAGGGTTTTTGGATGCTGAAAGAAAAGCATCCCGAAAAGCTGGTAAAACAGGTAAGACAGCTGAAGGGGCAGGAGAGTCTATTTGTTGGAGGTCATAGTACCTTTTTTGTAGTTCCAAAACCTGGGAGCTTTCCCACTTGAAAAATTCCCTCATTCTAGAGGTGGCTTCTCCAAAAGTAATATCCTCTTCAAGGGAGCCTCCACCATTGGAATCAACTTCAGGGGAGACATAACTCACAGGAGAGTCAATGTGAGTGGAGTAGGCCAGGGACTCATCTGAAGATGAATCATCTTCTTCAGAGGCCTCTTGTTTAACACTACCACTCCTGGTTGAAGAGGAAAAAGGAAATGCTGGAGTAGAAGGTTGTAAATTGGAAGGTCTAAGTGTCAAAAAGGCATTCAAGATTCCCTAAGAAAAAGCCTGCTAGTCTGGGGAAGGATCCTGTGTGGAAGACGCATGCTTTTGTTTTTGTTTCTTTCTGAGTGGAAGGCCTACTCTAGGCTGGCATGGTTAGGCCAACGTTGGCCTAGGCTCCGGCCCCAATGTCGGAAAAACCTCAATCGAAAGGGCAGGAGAAGTACTGCGAAGAAGAAATCAGTACCCGCCGAAGGAGGAGGACCAGACACGGTACATGCCTCCAGACCTTCACCGGTCTTGAGGGGGATGTTCAGGATCAGAGGTGCAGCCGAAGATTCAGGCCTTACCTTTTTTCACCTTTTTCTTCGGGGGCACACCTGACGGACCTGGAGTTCCTTCCATAGCAAGCAATAGTTGCTTTGGTCTCTGGTTCTCAAGTTACATTTAAACGGCAGACAGACAGCTGCAGAGTGTTTTAGGAACGAACACCTGATAAATGGCACATACCTTGTAGTCCTGATCGGATCCCAGACAGAAAAGACACTGGTCGTGGTTGTCTTTGTGTGAAATCTGTCTTCCATAATGGCACTTGCCCTTCTTGGATGACATTAACCTCTTATAAGTATACAGTAGCAAAACCACAAATAAAATTTTCCCCAACCAGCCGTGTGTCTGAATGAAGAATAGCTTTGGCTGTCAGATGAATGGTAGAAGCTGTCATTCTGACTGGTGGCAGAGAAGTTCTGAGGACGGTACATGCAGACATTAACTTTATGGACATCACTGACTGTTTTGTATGTGCAACGTTGTATGTACCTAGCAGTAGCTTAAGTCTTTGGTATACTGGCCGGACATTAGGGTCGCCTAAGCAGGGAATCCCTCATGTTAGAATACTGCAACATGGGAACAGAAGGACATCCTCTGGATATTATTTTTAAAACCCAAGAATATTTTGTTATAGCAGCAAATGTGTCTTGATGCAAGGACAATCATCCCCCAAATGCCTCCAGAGGTGAGTAGGGACAGCCCTTCAGGAGCACTGAAAGGATCTATCCAGAAAGGATTCTCAGAAACCCTGGTTTTGCAGATTCCCTCTGCCATGAGAATGACTCCTGGAGGACCTGACAGATGAAGTAGTGAACTGAGGTCTAGAATGTTTTCTTGGAGCTTGCATGCCGGGGTGGGGGGTGGGGGTTACAGGTGAGCAAGTTCTAAGAGTTTTAGATATTCCAGAAGTCGGATCTGAATGTTTTAGATCAGTAGTTTGAACTGCAGGACTGCCAGAAATAACTATCGGATCCAAGGTTTTGAATCCAAGCTTTTCCCTATTTGATCCGACAAAGTGAAATCCGATGATCTGCACATTTTTGTGAAGGCTGTGAGGACAATGAAGTCTTCGGAAACAAGAAGTTATGTACTCACCATAACGTTCGATGTATGTAGTCCATCTCGCCTCACATTCTTACCCATGGGTTCGGAGCCGAATATCGGCTCCGACTTGGCCAAACTTCTCTAGCTCAAAGTCTTTCTATTGGCTGGGCTAAGATGGTATCCCATGGTGCATTGCTCCATATCCCCAGATCTAGTTTGCTGCGAACACCAATACTCATACCTCATGCATAACACCACCCAAGGAAAGAAGAATAAATGAAGGGAGCTCTGAAACCCACACCTAACCTCCAGATCCTCCAGGAAGGGGGAAGGTGGGAGGGTAAGTAAGAATGTGAGGCAAGATGGACTACATACATCGAATGATATAGTGAGTACATAACTTCTTGATGTTATGTAGTCCAGTCTCGCCTACATTCTTACCCGTGGGACAGCATCCCCAGCACCTAAATCCTGAGAGGCTCAGTGGAAGATACTCCTGAGCACTGTGGAACCAAAGAAAGACCTGCCCCTAGATACTACGTCCAACTTGTAATGAGTAACAAAGGTGTGGGGAGATGCCCAGGTAGCTGCAGCACAAATATCATCAATAGACAATCTGGCCTGATGGGCTGTAGATGTAGATACAGCCTGAGTAGAGTGAGCCTTGACCGGAAACGGTAGGTCTTTACCCCCTTAAGAATAAATGAAAGAGATGCAATTGGATATCCATCTGGATAAGGTGATTTTGGAGACAGAAGACCCAATTCTGTTTTCCGAAAAGGAAACACACAGCTGATCAGATTTTCGGAGTCTTTAGTTCTGTGCAGATAAAAACGTAACTGCCTCTGTACATCCAATTGATGAAATTTAAATTCTGCCTTGTTTGAAAACTGGGGAAATAACACTGGCAACTCAATAGATCGATTAAGATTAGATATGGACGCCACTTTAGGAAGAAAAGAAGGGTTTGGTCTAAGAGAAACCCTGTCCTTATGAAAAATCTAGTATGGGGGATTGATAGAGAGAGCTTGAATCTCTGAGACAAGTCTGGCTGATGCGATGGCTACTAAAAAGGCAGTCTTCCAGGTCAAGAATTTTAAGTCACAAGTAGCTGCAGGCTCAAAGGGTGGTGAAGTAAAAGCCTGCAGAACAAAATTTAAATCCCAAGCCATGATAGGTTCCAAAACAGGAGGGCAGAGTAACAGAGTGCCCTTCATGAAAGCCTTATAGAGTCTGTGAGCCATCAGACTAGGCTCATTAGCAACATGAAAGTTAGAAATCGCTGCCAGTTGGACTTCAATGGTGGCGGACGCTGAGCCCTGATGAAAAAGCATAGACAAGAACTCCAAGACAGAAGCAATTGGAGCTGTGTAAGGGTCAATCCCTTGGGTATGAGCCCAAATAGAAAATCTCTTCCATTTGCTGGAATAAATCTTCCTAGTAGAGGGCTTATGAGAGGAAGATAAAATATGAACTACCTCTGGTGAAACGTGATGAAGCCTAACTAACGACGGAAGTGGAGTAGCCTGGCTGTCAATCGGAGGGTCCGCAGAGAGGGATGGAGCTGCCCTGACATGTGTCAGTAAATCTGGTTGTGGGTCCAGAGTCCAAGGTGTGTCCATGATGTGGGGATGGAGAAAGGGGAACCAAACTTGACGAGGCCAGTGTGGAGCAATCAGAATCATTCTGCTTCCCAAGGATTGCGCTTTCTGAATCACTTTTGACAGCAAGGGAAACGGAGGGAAAGCATATAGCAGACCAGATGGACTAGAGCGTCCCTGGGTGACTCCCCCTGGGGGGGGTCAACGTGAAGTAGCTGCTGCATTTGGCATTGAGAGAGCTGGCAAAAAGGTCGCAGCAAGGCTGACCCCATCTGCTGAAGATCCGTTCTGCAACTAGACAGTTCAGTGACCACTCACTCATAAGGCATCAGAATAGCTCTGCTTAGCCTGTCTGCGATCACATTGGACTTCCCCGGAATGTGTGTTGCTACCAGAAACCGTTGGGAAGATACTGCCATTGCCACACTCGCATGGCCTCTCTGCACAGGGGGTATGACTTGGTTCCTCCCTGCTTGTTCAGATACCACAACATTGACGTATTGTCTGAGTGGATTGCAATAGTCCCGAGTGGTAGAAAGCTCTGAAGTGCCTGCAACGCAAGTAGCACAGCTCTCATCTCTAGGACGCTGATATGCAGATGTATCTCGTGCTCTTGCCACATGCCTTGGACTGTCCTGCCTAGATAATGCCCCCCCACCCCCATCTGGGAGGCATCCGTGGTCACCATGGCAATCGGGGGCGGCAGAACAAAGGGTTTTCCCCTGTCCAGGTTGTTGGTGCAAAGCCAACAACTGAGATCCTGTTTGCATCTGTCCATGAGTAAAATAGGGTGGGAAAGTGGAAGTCTTTGGAGAGACCACTGAGCAAAGAGGAGCCATTGAAGGAGTCTCATATTTAATCTTGCTAGAGGGATAATTGTTGCTGCCATAGTCCCCAGGAGTTGGAGAACCCATCTTGCCTTCGCTCTTCTCAGGGGAAGCAGGGCGTGAACCTGTTGCTGTAAGACTCTGATTCTTTCCTGTGGTAGAAAGGCCTGCATTTGAACAGTATCTAGCTCTGCACCTATAAAAATGACACGCTGTGAGGGCAACAAGGCAGATTTTTCCCAGTTCAGTGTTATGCCCAACAGTTGACAGAGAGTGATGGTAGCGTCCCTGGTTTGGATTAGTAGATGCCTGGTGGTGGTAGTGAGGAACCAGTCGTCCAGATACGGAAACACTTGGAATCCTTGACGTCTCAAGTGAGCTGTCACCACCACCATACACTTGAACACCCTGGGGGATGTGGTAAGACCAAAGGGCAGGGCTCGAAACTGAAAATAACTGGCTCCCAGCCGAAAGCGTAGGTGACTTCTGGATGCCCTGTCCATTTTGATATGGTAGTAAGCATCCTTGAGGTCGATGGAGCATATCCATACTTCTTTTCCCAACAATGGGAGAATTGACTGTAAAGTGACCATACGGAACTTGGACTCTTGTACATGGTTGTTCAGTTGGCTGAGATCCAATATGGGTCTCAGGTCCCCTGTTCTTTTCGGCACCAAAAAGAATCTTGAGTAAGTCCCTAATCCGATCTGGTCTGAGGGGACATGCTGGATGGCTCCTTTCTCTAGCAGCTTTGAAACCGCTGAAGCCGCGTGATCCCTTTGACTGGGTGGAACGTCCGGGATTTTTCTGACTGGAGGAGGATCTGACGAAAAGGGGATGGCATAACCTCCGGAAATTATTCATAATACACATTGGTCCTGGGTGATGCTTTGCCAGGCTTCCGGGTATAACAATATTCGACTCCCGACTGGCTCCGGAAACGCACAGTCGGGCCTCCCATCAGGAGCGATGGTAGGGAGAGCTGCGTAAGGAATCACGGTCTCCCGAATTGCGGGGGGCCCCCTCTGCCTCTAGGGCGGCGTCTTCCTGAATAACCTCCCCCTCCTCTGCCTCTGGAGGGGGGCTCACCTTGTGCACCGGGAAAAAACCTCTGTGATTTTTTGAACCACATCTTTCCACCCCTCTGGGCCTTGGGGTAAGGCCTAGAGGGAAGGGAAAAACGGACCCCTACAGCAGACAGAGTTTTTCCCTCCTGCTCGCACCTGGTGAGGGTGTCTTTCACCTTGGTTCCGAACAAAGAAGAACCATCAAAGGGGGCGTCAGTGAATGAAGACTTGAAGGCCTCCGCGAAATTACAAAGGCGCATCCAGGCTTGCCTCCTAAGGGCAACTCCTGAGCTTGCTGCCCTACTCGCTCCCTCGGCTGCATATGAAATTAGCCTCATGGAGGAATTAACGATGGAATTGAGGGTAGACATCTGGGCATTAACCGTCTGGGCAACCGCCTTAGAAACGTTACCTGTGAGAGTATCTCCTAGCTCCTTGAGGAGATCTCTCTGGAGCAGACTAAAGTGAGATAAGTAGTTCAGCGACTGTAAGGTAAAGGTTGATGATGAAAGGGTATGCTTCCCATACCGGTCCATGGTCCTAGACTCCTTGTTAGGAGGATGGACGGAGGAAGAAGTCTCGGCTAATTCCTTCTGGGTGGCCGCTGCCACCACCATGGCATCCACAGGGACTCCCTTGGACAAAAACTCCTTACCCGGGGGAGCAGACAGAAATTTATTGGGTCTCCTGGGTACAGGTCCCACAGAATCAGGGTTCTCTCACACAATCAAGGTTCTCCCACACCCTCCGACAAATTAAATCCAGGAGCTCGAAGGGTGGGGACACCAAGGAGGCGGAGGGCTGAGCACCGAAGGCCTTCAGGAAGACCGACTCCTCCTTGGAGGGGGCTTTGGACGGCCAGTCACCTCTTTGTTTCAATATCTCCAGGATGTCAGAGAAAGAAACATCCTCAGAGGATGACTTGGGGGACCCCTCCGATTCCTCGAGGTCAGTATCTGAAGTGAGAGACTCATCCTGGGAGTCTATGTGCTTCCTCTTGCATGTTTTCTTTCTAGGGGGCTCCTCAGGCAAACACTCTGCGGGGCCCTCAGAAACTTGGGGACCACTTGTGGGGGTATCCTGAGGCCTTGGGGCTCCGCTGTTTACAGATAGGTAGTGATCAGAGAACCGCACCGGAGTGGTAGGGGACAGAATGACCGACCCGCATGATGTAGCTGATGATCTGGCCAGCGCACTCCGCATGGCTTCAAAGGCTGCCCCCTCCCCCCGAATCCAACGACCGACCAGCCTCAGAGGCCATGACAGGAGTCGGGGTTCCCTGAGCTGAGGCAACAAGAGGGAGACTAGGAACCGATAGATGTCCCAAGGCCTCTCCCTCGGGCCCGACTGAAGAATCCCGAGTCCTGAATCCCGTAGACGGTGCCGACAGGGTTGGAGCCGACGTCGGCACCAATAAGCCAGGTGGGGCTATCGGAACCGACCTGGAAACATCACATGGAGCGGAGCACTCCGGCTCCGAAGACAGAGATTCGCTCTGAGGAGGAAGAATCGAAGAAGGTATCAGGACGGGCTCCGGAGCAGAGAACAATTTAGCCAAAACCGGTGACTGAAGGAGTCTCTGCACCACCCTATTGACATCCACATCTGAAAGTGTCCTGGAGGATTTGGAGGACAGGAAGGGAGATCGAGATCTCCTCTCAAGTGAAACTTGTCTAGTACTGGGCGATCAACTCCGAATAGGTTCCAATATAATTGGAGCAGATGCCGGTTCCATCAACACCGACACTTCCTGTGGCCCAGAGGACAGTGGAGCTGAGGAGGTCAAAGCTAATTTGATTACTTTCTCCAGTGGCTCTGAGGAGACTGAAGGAGCCGGAGACCTCTTTTTCGATTTAGTGGATTTTGGTTTTGAGCTGGAAGCAGATTCCAGGCCCTTTTCGAACGAGGGTTTCAAGAGTCCCTTCAGAATTAACTTATTCTTTCTTTCCTGAAGTACTCTGGGACTAAAAGCATGGCAGAAGCTGCAAGACTCCTGCAGATGGATTGCTCCCAGACAATAGACACATACCGAATGTCCATTGGTGATGAACATTTTGTAGCCACACTTGGAGCATTTTTTAAAACCCGAAGGCTTGCGCTCCTTGGAATCTTTAGACATCTTAAAGTATCACAATTACCAATACAAAGGATCTCCGTACTGAACCGACTGGAGAAAAACAACAGTCACAAAATGCACCACACTAAGCGCAGGAACAAAATTACCACTAACCAACTTGCACAAACAATCCTCAGATCTGACACACACTAAGGCGACTAGGGCTAAAACCTCTAAATTAAACGGTTTTAGACAGGCACTAGCACACACAACAAAGGAAACAGACACTAAAACCTCTAATTAAAACTGTTTTAGACAGACACACACAGGGACAAGCAAGGGGACAGACTAGGTCCTCTAACTGAAACGGGCCTAGCCCGTTGGAACAGCTAGTGGGATACCACAAAAACAATCACACTACAAATTATGCACAAAACACCAAACTAGAAATAGCTATTAAAATAGCTTTTTGTTTGTAGTAAATTCTCTCAAGAAGAAGAAAAAAGGGTACTTGGCCACAGCCAAGAGCGAGACCACGTCCGAGCTACACGAGCGGCAAACGAGATCTGGGGATATGGAGCAATGCAGCATGGAATACCATCTTAGCACAGCCAATAGAAAGACTTCCGAGCTAGAAAAGTTTGGCCGAGTCGGAGCCGATATTCAGCTCCGAACCCATGGGTAAGAATGTAGGCAAGATTGGACTACATAACATCTTAGGAGGAGATCTTTTTTATGCTCCAATGGAGCCTTAGAAGGTTTTGCTGAGGGTGTGAGCCCCAGAGGAGGAAGAAGAAAAAGGAGGTTGTGATGACAGGAGGTACTGCCAGCCATGCCAGAAGAAACAGGGGAGTGGATTTGTAACCTATGCCAGCACAGCTAGCTGGAATTTTGTAAATAATCATATGCCATTTATATCAAACTGATTTGTATTGATACTTGTGCTAAAAATGTATTTGTGAGGTTTAAAATGTATCAACAGCACACCCTGCTGGAAGGAAAAGAAATGTACATGTACTATTACAACTGAATTAAATGTATACATTGTAACAGCATACACTAGAAGTGAAGAGGTTAACATTAATCCAACTGACTTTGCAAAATATTCCTGAAATTAAATTACTTTATGGGTTAAGCCATAAAGATATTATCCCACAGTTTTGAATGGAGCCAGAGACGGAATGTCTGTGCAACAGAATAGGCTGTAACTCCTGTAGGAAAAGTAGAATTATTTTATGGTTTTATGACTTCCAGGAGATCTGAGCAAAGCTCTCTGTGTGTGTATGGTTACACATATGTGCTAAAATCCTTTCAGCTTCTAGTGCTGGTGATAGCATGGGAAACTGAGTCAGATGAGCAGATGTGCGTGATGTCATTCTGTAAGCCAAAAATAATATTTAGATATCAGTAGGAGTTTGCTCTCAGTACCAACAATAGTAATACAATTAACTCACCAAGGTAGAAGGCTAACAATAAAGAAAATGCATAAAGCTAAAAGACTAAAGAAAGAGGAGCTATAAAAAAGGAAGTTATATACTTACCATAATGTTCCCTTAACTGATGGTTTAAGATCTGATGCTTGGATCCGTCTCGGCTGTTACTAAAGCTCATGGCAACTTAAAATTGTCAAGCTTCCCCTTACCCATAATGCACCAACCCTATGTTAACTCCGATATTGTTTGCTGATTTTACTAGAAAATACATAATTTCCTATGCTTAAACAAAAGTAGTTTAACAGCTGCATGCACTCAATTTAGAAAGAGAGAACATCTGGAGCTCAATATTAAGGACAGTGATGTTCCTCTAAGAACTCATTCTTCCAGAAGTTCATATATAAATAATGGATGGGGGTTGGTGGGTGGGAAGTTGAGGAAGAATGGAAATGGACAACACAGATGGAACGTTATGGTAAGTACGTAACTTCTTTATCTGATGTTGTCAATATTCATTCTCTCCTCAACTGATGGGATAGTGTCTCCGGCTACCTAAGTTCCAGGGTGAACTCTAAGAAAGGATATTCCTGAGCACAGGTGAACCCAATGATACTCTACCCCTAGAGACCAGATCTAATTTGTAATGAATAACAAGGGTATGGGGAGTAGCCCAAGTTGGTGCTTATCATACGTCATCCATGGCCACTCCAGGAAAAACTGTGCAAGCTGCAATTCAACTAGTTGAATGAGCCCTTACCGGTTGTGGGAAGGCAACACCCATTTTTTTTTTTTTTATAAATGAATGAAATGCAATCAAACAGTTATCCATCTGACTAAAGTTACTTTGGCAACTGGTTTACCCAATTTCAAGTTTGCAAAGGAAACAAATAACTGGTCCATTTTTCTCATGTCTTTTGTTCATTACAAGTAAAAATGTAACTGCCTGTGACCATCTAATAAATGCAACAAACATTCTCCTACGTTAGTAACTTTAGGGAAGACTGACAATAGATTCTTACACCAACTTGGGAAGAAAGCATGCACTGGTTCATAACTTAACTCTATCCTTGTGAAAAATCAAGAAAGAAGGTTTTTGAAGATGATGCTTGAATTTCTGAAATTAATCTGGCACATGTAACGGCTAATACAAAAATGTTTTCCATGTTAGATATTTAAGGTCACACTCCACTGCTGGTCCAAATGGGGAATACACAAGTGCCTGCAGTACCAGGTTGAGGTTCCATGGGGGAGTGGGCTCTAAGTGGAGGCCTTAAAAGTAGAGTGCCTCAGATGAAAGCTCTGCACTATTTATGACAGGCTACTGAAGAACACTCAAATACAACATGAAAGTAAGATATCACTGCCAGCTAAACTTTAATGGCTGAGGAACTAGCTCCTTCTTTAAAAAGTAGGGCCAAAAACTCAAGTATGTCATGTATAGGAACTGAAAAAAGGCTCAGTACAATTTTGATGAGCCCAGTACACAAATCTTTTCCACTTACTCTAGTAGAGTTTACGTGTTGAAGGTTTGTAGGGAAATAAAAGTATATGCCAGACAGCAGAAGACACCATAGGCTGTCTGGCTACCAATGGAACTGGAGAAGCCAGGCCGTCAGCATTAGGCTTGATATGTCTGGATAGATCATACCTGTCACATGGGATAGCAGGTCTGGGGTCAGATCCAGAATCCAAGGTTGGTGAAGTAAGTGAGGCCAAAGGAAAGGAAAACAAATCAGCCAAAGCCAGTAAGCAGCAATGAGAATGACGTTGCTCTTCAACATGGCAACGTTCTGTAGGAATTTCAGAATTAGTGGAATTGGTGGATAGGATTATAGTACAGTGGGGGGCCAATCATGAAGTAGAGCATCCCTCTGTGATTCCTCCGTGAGGGGATTAGGACAAAATAGCTGCTGCATTTGTTGTGATCGCAGCAAGGCTGACCCCATTAACTAAATATCATCCTTGTCATTTTCTTATGGAGAGACCACTTGTGAGCTGGTACAATGCACCTGCTCAGTTTGTCTGCTATCACAAATGACCTCCCCGGAATGTGCGTTGCTATAAGAAAGTAGTTGGAGGAGATTGCCCATTGCCACACACTGAGGGCTTCTCAACACAAGGGATAAGATCTGGTCCCTCCTTGTTTGTTGATATACCAAACTACTAACATACTGTCCATTTGAATTGCAATTGTCCCCAAAGGGAGAGTTTCTTGGAAGGCCTGCACTGCTAACAGCACTGCTCTCATTTCTAGAATGCTGATATGCAAGTTGGCCTCTTTGTTGACCAAGTGCCTTTGGACTATTTTTCCCAGAAAAAGCTCCCCACCCCAAATGGGAAGCATCTGTGGCCACTATGACCTTAGGCTGTGGGGGAATGAATGGTTGGCCTTGTAGAATCTCATCTGACTGAATCCACCACTTAAGATCCCTCTTGCAAATCTAAGTTATTCGAATCAGAGTTGACACAGGTTGGTAAAATATTGACCACTGTGATCCTAACATCCACTGTAGAATCCTCATTTAAAATCCGGCTAAAGGTACTAGTATTACAGAACAACAATGACCCTAGAGCTTGAAGGACCAAGTGGGCTGAAATCTTGGTACTCATCATATTTCTGTCCTGTGATCTTATAGTTTAGACTCTCGAAAGAGGCAGTGAAACTATCGCAGACTTTGTGTTGAACAGTGCTCCTATGAATTCTAGATTTTGACTTGGTTCCAGTTGAGACCTGTCATAGTTTATGGTTATCCCCAGATGAGAACAAGTTTGGAGGAACCTGATCTCTTGCCCTTATCAACAGATGCCTGGTCAGTGTGGTAATCAGCAAGTCGTCCAGGTACAGAAACACCCAGAATCCCTGTAGTCAAGTGAGCAACTACTACTGCCATGCATTTGGTGAACACTCGAGTCACGGCCGGTCTTAGGCATAGGCGAACTAGGCAACCGCCTAGGGCACCATTCAGGCTGGCCTCATAAAGGGCGCAAATTTCATTTATTTATTTAGTATAATTAATTTTTCTCATTCTGTAGTTTGTGCTCTTCTCAGCACCCTGTCTCTGAGTATGTCCCAACTGTATTGTGGTGTTTGTGCCCTCCCCCCACTTCTGTAGTTCTGTCCAATGCTGCCAGAACCATAGGACAAGGGGGGAGGGTGAACACCCTCCCACTTTTAAAGCTGTGGGTTGATCGGAAGGCTTCAGCAATTAAAAAAAAAAAAAAGCGGTGCAAGCATTTTCTGCTTTAAGATGGACCATGAGTGGCATGCACGCACACCAATGTGGATGCAAATACATTCCGCACTTGCACACGGAATTTAAGCTTGCAATTCTGTTTAAAGGAGAACAACAGGATATTATTTGTAATTGCTCAACATGCCAGCACCTTTCCTCCTTATCACATGAATCTGTGTTAAATCAACTGTTTTTCTCCCAAAGCACAAGTCCTTACCGTAGTGATTTACTTTCACTTTTAAAAATGAGTTATCACTCTGTGGAAAACCTTTCCGATGACTCTTAAATCCTGACGTCAAGACTGCTACAGAGCAGCAGTACTTGTCTGTAAGTTCTGCCCTCAGACTGACATTAGCACTACCATCTTGGAATACAATTAAGAAACAAGCATCGGCCCACCCCATTTCTGATGTCAGAGCTCTGCTGTCCCACCCTCCACCAGTAAGCATTTGAGACCAGAAACATGTTGTGTGGAACTCTCTTTCTTTGCTATTGTATCTTGTAGGTTGCAGTACATCGACGGACTATTGGTAAACTTGGAAATCCTAAACTAGTCTCTTCTGCATTTTCCGATTTTGTTGAGAAGGTGAGTTTTATTGCTCGTTCTTTTAGCTGCAACTGAGTTTCGCTCTGAACTGTATTGATTTTCACAGAATGAGTAGATTATTAGCTCATGTTTGGATCACTTAGCTTTCTGTTGTATTTTCTGGCAAATCAGTGGCGAATTTGTAGCATGCTGAAGTTAGAAAGTCTAATTGTAAGATAATGAAAGACTTAGATTCTAGGTTTTTAAGGTAGTTTTTGGAACATGTGCAGTCTTGGTATTGGTCGTTTTTGTCCAGACCTCTTGCTCTACAAGGTTTGCATATTTGATTGTCTGCTGTTTTTTTCCTGTGTATCCCTTGTGTGCTGCCGGTTTACTCACACTATGTGCTTTAATCTGCTTTTCTCAGTTCTATTTTTTTCTTTTGAAAACAGAAATTGGGAACCGTAGAAAAGCACATGGTGCGAGTTTACCACATATATCAGAATGTTGTCATTTGTTTGGGGAAAGCATTTTATTCAGTGCTCATGTTCACCCCAATGGTAACTGTGCTGCTGGCTCATGCTTATACTTCTCAACTGTACAGAATTATGACGAATGTTGTGTTTTTAAAATTGTTTTATTTGGTCCATTTTTTTTTTGTTTTGTGAGCAGTACTTTTTTCCACTGTACAAGCCCCTGAAGCTGGTCTACTAGCACCATACTGCTATTCACATTTCTTGGTTGCCTTTCAGCTTTTCTTTTTGCAAATGGAAATACACAGAAGCACATGGTGCAAGTTGACCATGCATATAAATAAACTTCACATCCAATGTGGATGTAAAAACATTCCCCATTCACGCGCAGAATTTAAACAAGCCATTTGTTCTTGTACGACTGTGTGTGAATGAATGACCGAGTGAACCTATGTCCGAGCAGAAAGAAGGGGTGCATGTGTGTGTGTGTTTGTGTGTGTGTTACTGAGTGAGCTTATGTGTGAGCAGAGAGAAGGTGTATATGTGTGTGACTGTAAACAATTTTGAGTGCACAGTAGTATTTATTCATCACAATCATTACCTCAGAACACAGTCCAGGCACCAGAAGTGGTTTTGCTAACTCATTCGGATCCCCCTTTGGGGAAATGCTTCTACCTTCCATTCTCAATATTTTATTCTTTAGCTGCTATGTTCTGGTCTTCTGAACTGCAACTTTAATGAATAATGATATGTGAAGCAATGATGCTACCACTGTTATTTCCTCTGAAGGCATTATTGAGCAGTATTACTTTTTTAAGATGTTATGTAGACCTGGCGGCAGAGTGTGTGTGTGTGTGTGTGTGTGTGTGTGTGTGTGTGTGTGTGTGTGTGTGTGTGTGTGTGTGTGTGTGTGTGTGTGTGTGTGTGTGTGTGTGTGTGTGTGTGTGTGTGTGTGTGTGTGTGTGTGAATTCAAGCAAGGTGGACAGTGTGTGTGTTAATGCAAGAAAGAGGGATATATGTGTGCGTGTGTGTGAATGCAAGCAAGGGAGATGTATGTGTGTGTGAATGTAAGCAAGGGGGATATGTGTGTGTGTGAATGCAAGCAAGGGGGATATGTGTGTGTGTGTGAATGCAAGCAAGAGGAATGTGTGTGTGTGTGTGATTGCAAGCAAGGGGGATGTGTGTGTGTGTGAATGCAAGCAAGCGGGATGTGTGTGTGTGTGTGTGTGTGTGTGTGTGTGTGTGAGAATGCAAGCAAGGGGGATGTGTGTGTGTGTGTGTGTGTGTGTGTGTGTGTGTGTGTGTGTGTGTGTGTGAATACAAGCAAGGGGGACGTGTGTGTGTGTGTGTGTGTGTGTGTGTGTGTGTGTGTGTGTGTGTGTGTATGCAAGTAAGGGGTGTGTGTGTGTGTGTGTGTGTGAATGCAAGCAAGGGGGAAGTTAGTGCCTGTGTGGGGGATGCAGGCAAGGTAGGTGTGTGTGTGTGTGTGTGGGGGGGGGTGCAGGCAAGGAAGGGGTGAGTATGGGTGTGGGGGATGCAGGCAAGGAAGGGCTGAGTGTGTGTGTGTGGGGGGGAATGCAGCAGGGAAGTGCTCGGTGTGGGAGGGGGAGTGCAAGGATTTTCAGTTTCTTATCTTTCCAAAAATGCCTGGTAACACATTTTATTCTAGCAATTGTCTAACATTGGACAAGCATTGTTTGAACTTTGTCCCTGGTGTCAACCCTTTGTTACCCTGACAGTAAATGTTGGCTTTTTCCACATTCCTAGTGCTGCAAATTCGAGAGAGAGTTGCATGCAAGTGGATTTTACAGAGAACTGAGAGCTTCAGGGAAGGGAAGTTCAGTTCTGCTTGTGGTACATCTGTTTGCACTTCTAGTAGCACAACAGATAGTATGCTTGCTTTTAATGCAGAAGGTTGTGGGTTCTATTCTGACAGTATATAGATGAATAGCTAATACTGTGCTGTCTTGTATTTTTAAGTGGGAGGATGCTGCAGTCCTGAAAATGTCCTCCTTTTGAGGAAGATACCTAGTAACTATGAACATGTTGTAGGTTTGCCATCCATTCCATTCCATCCCATCCATCCATCCATCAATTTTGCAGGTACTCAACCATAGCTAACAGAACTAACATCTGCTCCTCAAGTAAACGCAAACCTGCCAGGGGTAAATGAACAAATCCCACATAGGAAAAACTACCTCCTCTGTCTCAGGAATCAAATTAGATCACTAGTGAGCACCCCCAAAGGCAAGTATCAGTTGAAAGTAGCCATCATAACAAAGGTGAACCACAAGTCCTTCAGTTAAGATCAGAACCTCCATGACAAAGCTCAGTTTGGCTCCAAACTAGTACTTAATGCTACCACTTACACTGATCCTGCTGACTTAGCCAACCTGATGCCTGATAGGTTCCGTGCCAATTTCACCTCCCTAGCACCCCCCCAAAGGCCCAGTCAACATCCCAGATACTTTCCACACACCTCATATCTCGGTAGATCAAGGTAGTTAAAGGCCCTATCCAAGGCAGAGAACATAGCTTCTATGGGAGCTGCTAGTATTCCAGGCTGTATTCTGCACCATCTCCAGCAAGAATCAGCTTCGGCATTGAGCACCCCTAGTCAACCAGAGCCAAACTACAGGCTTCATTCATGAAGAGTGGAGAACTGCCATTGTCATCCCTTTGCACAAAGGTGGAGCCACTACTGAACCGTCAAATTATCGCCCCATCACCTTGACCAGTGTGATCTGTGAAGTCATGGAGAGTATTATTATGCATATCGTAAACAAGGATATAGGCAATCTGCACACACTCTACCACACCCAGTTCTAATTCGTCAGGGGCAGATCTTGCATACTGAACCTAGTTGACTTCTTTGAGACCCTCACCAAGGCCCTGGATGAGGAAAAGTCAATGCATACAACTTAACCTTGATCTTGCCAAGGTATATGATACAATCCCCCACTCGGGCATCATTGAAAATTTAACACAGATTTGTGTTAATCCCTATCTAGTACGCTGGGTGGCCAACCACCTCACAGGACCCACAAGGTCAAAGGTGCTATTATAACTACCTTTAAGCTTAGTCTTGATGACTGGATGGATAGTCACAAACCTACGCTAGTTTTTTTTTTTATTATTATTATTATTTACAAGAAACATCTTTATTAAATTATCATGTATGACACAGGCAGTCATACATTTACATAAAGGAAAATAAACCATGTTGACATAATTTTTGTTGCAAATATCATACGTCACAAACCATACTTACATGATTTTAGCTGCAAACATTATACATCATTTAGAATCTATCCAGTCATTGTCAGCCAAACATTACATAACTCATTCAAATACTGCCTTCCTTTAAACCTCATTCTTCCCTTATATGTACTGTTCCCACAAGTCCCTGAGGCTTAAGCTACTGTACATAGGGAGGAGAGGGGTTGTAATTCTATGTTCACTGAGCTGTAAGACTCACTAGCCTACCCCAAAGTAAATTAAACTTTTTAGATTAACTTAAGCAACCCTTTATAACAAGGCACATGGGCTTCTATGTTCTGAGGACATGACCTTTATAGTAAAATATGTGTGAAGGATAACAGATAAACAGATGTGAACAGATAAAGCAAGTTTATTAAGGAAAAATTCCTCTTTCACATACAGTTAAACTACATTGCAAGGTATCATTTCTTCCTATGCATTTAAATAATTGAAGGAAATAACTGGAATGCCTTTCTTGGGGAGTAACCTGTCTGTGGGTGTGGCTCAAATAGGAGTGTTTCATGAGAATGGTGTAGGTGGGGCTTAAGGGACGCCGGAGCACTACTTCGCCTAGGGCGCCATTTCAGCTAAGGCCGGCCCTGCTCTGAGTGCTGTGGCGAGACCAAAGGGCAGAGCTCTGAACTAGTAGTAACTAGCTCACAGCCGGAAATGTAAATACCTTCTGGATCATCTGTTTATGTGGTAGTACGCATCCTGAAGATCTATCAAGCACATCCAGTCTTCCCTGCCCAGAAAAGAAAGAATGGACTGAACCATGATCATCCGAAACTTGGTATGTCGAAATGACTTGTTCAAGTTGCTGAGATCCAGAAATGGTTCCAGTCCCGTTTTCTTTGTCACTAAAAGGAATCTTGAGTATGTTCTGGATTGAATCTAGTCTGGTGGGACCTCTTAGATGACTATTTTCTAGCAGCTTTCATATTTTTTATTGCTGCTTCTGCCCTCATAGGAGTTCCCCCCTCTACTCCTAGGGGAATTTCCTCACGTCTCCTGGAAAGGACGCTGGGATTTCCTAAACCACATCTTCAGACCACAATAAACAGAGTATTTCCATCTTTCTTACACCTGGATAATGGGTCCTTCACTTTTGGGCCAAAGGGAGCATTGACGAACGAAGACTTGAAGGGCTCCGCAAAATCACATAAGTGCATCCAGCCATGTCAACTAATGGAAATACCTGAACTCATTGCCCTAGAGTATCCTTCAGCTATATGCGAAATGAGCCTCAAGGAGGAATTTGAAATTGACTGAAGGGTAGCCATCTGAGAAGTCAAAGATGACTGAATCTTTGCAGAAATGGATCCTGATACGGTATCTGAGAGTTCCTTAATCAAATCCTTCTGTAACCTTATAAAATATGCTAAGTAATTCAGCGACAATAAGGCGAAGGTTGCTGAAGGATAAACACACTTCCCAAACCTGCCCATTGCCCGAGACTCCGTCTTAAGGGGGGTGAACAGTGAAACTGTCATCTGTGAATTCCTTTTTGGTGGCCGCCGCCACGACCATGACATCAACAGGCACGCTTTTACTCCAAAACTGTTTATCTGAAGGTGGTGCCATAATCTTGTCCGGTCTCCTAAATGTGTCAGCTTCCTTCCATGCCTGCCAAGAGACCAATTCAATAAGCTCGTTGGTGGGCAGAGTTACGCAAGAAGTGGCCAGTACCAAAAGCCACCAGGAATACAGACTCCTTCGATGAAAGGTTACTGGGCGTCCAACTAACTCTCTGCTTTAGAATTTCAAGAACATCTCTAAAGGAGACATCTTCAGGAGGTGACTGTGGGGAACCTTCATCCAAGTCCATATCCTCCATGACTGACTCTTCTGGAGAGTCTGACTGCTTCCTCTTACACTTCTTCCCAGGGACCTCCTCAGTGGGATGTTCTGGGGAAGTATCAGAAGATAAAGAAATACCCTGCTGGGAAGCCTGGGGTTCCTGGATTGGCTTTCCCTGTGGCATAGAGTGACGAGGCTCCAAGTGCAGAGACATCCGGGTTGAAGACGGAGTACGATCCATCTGTTCTGCTCAGGCAAATAAAATCCTCTTCACAGCCCTGAAGGCAGATCGCCCTGGAGAAAGAGAAGACCTTGGATCTGAAAGAACAAGCTTTTGGACCACTGACCCTCTGTTTCAAAAGCAATCCCACCTGAGGTGGAAGCCGGAGTTAAGCTATCCAAAGTTGAGGTTCTGAGGCACAGAGACAGCTCCAACAAAATAGGAGTTGACTCCAGCACCTTGGATCTGACAGGTAAGCTTCGGCTCCAAGAGGTCTGTGGATCCGATGGAATTGGAACTCTCATGGTAATCTTCGGGTCCAAAAATATAGCAATCTTCGGATCCAAATCAGACAGAGTCAGATGGTTTGTGCCTATGGATCTGCAACAGCTGAAGGCACCAGAGGAGGAAGTTGCAGTGGGGGTGTGGTAGAAGCACAGACTTCCTGACCCGAAGGGGTAAGGAGCCGTTAAGACACCCATCTTACTCTATACCAAGAGAATATTCCACAACCCTTTCCACATCTTCAGTCAGACTGCTGGAAGAATGAGTGGAAACAATAGAGGGGGGGGGGGCCTGGGTTTGTGATGCTCCAAAACAGGTGAGGGCAGCCTTGAGGGCACTGGATCCACAGAAGGTGAATATGTTGTTCTTGGCAAATAAATGATGCTAGATCCTGTAGTGCTGGATCCAGTACTTTTCTCATCGGATCTGAGGAGGTCAGATTAATCACTTTACTCTTTTTCTTCTTCGGATCAGAGGATGATGTTGGATCCAACTTAGACTTCTTAGTGGATTTTTCAGAGACCCTTGTGGTCTCAGAGAAGAAGACATAGAATTTCTGCTTTTAGGCGATTGAGCTCCAGATATTGCTTCACCGACAGCTGATAATAGCAAGCCTTTCAAAATCATTTTGCCTTTCCTCTCAACTAATGCTATGGGGTTAAAGCCATGACAAATCGCACAATCTTCCTGCAAATGTAATGGTCCAAGACAGTAAACACAAAGTATGGGCATCAGACATAGGAAGTTAGTGCCCACACAACACATTTTTTAAAACCTTCACGGTCTTTTACCACCATAATCACAAGAAACAGAAACAACCAGTCAAAATTACCACATAACTAAAGCAAGTAGACCTCCTCTCTCTTCTCTCACTTTTTTTTTAATTTTATTTTATTTTTTTTTTAAGATAAAAGGAAAAAACAGAATACCAGCAATGGTACACAAGAGCTACATTAAGTGAAGATAACAGTAATACTTAAAAGGTATTTCACTAAAGAATTTCACGGTGTACACACTTTCTGAGATTTTAAATGAAAGAAAAAGTTAATAAATGGGTTTTTAAAGATGCTAAGTCAGCAACAGGGTAAGGGACAAGAAAAAACATTTAAAGTAGGAGAAAACCTTAGAAATAAAAAAAATAGCAGACTTATCTTACAGTTAACTCAAGAGCTAAGTTGAACCATGTCTTTCACATTAAGTGGCAAATGAGAATTTATTTATTTAAATTTGTTTACCGGGATGGCCGAGAGGAGCCCATTTTCAGTGGAGTCTCAGGGAAAAAAGCTCCAAATAAACACACACACAATTATACATGAGAACACAGTTGGGTGCACAACTGAACACTCATCTGGATACCCATGTCTGGAGTAACAGTTGAATACATTAGGTAGAACATGCCAGTTTCATACACTTCATAAACTTCAAGTAATAGAGTCAACATTGCAACAAATAAAAATAAGTTCTGCGTGATCAAAAACAGAAATGTAGTAATAAATCATCATGGGAATGTGTGTCTTTCGGCTTTTCCCGGTTAGGGGTCGCCACAGCGGAACTCCGGTCTGCCAATGATTGGCAGTTGACTTTTACGTACCGAGTTGCCAGCCCTGACACACAACCTTCAACGAAGGAACGCCCATTCACGCATGTCTCCATGCAGAAGACGCTCTAGCTGAGTCGAACCAGACAGCGTCTTACTGTGCAGTGACAACGCTACTGCAGCACCACCACCGCAGATAAATCATCATGGGAATAAACATCAATAACTTTAGTACAAATAAGATACCAATTAGGTAAAACAACTTAGTAAGAAAAGCCAAGGAGTCTTTCATTATTCAATATTGGCAGGTGAAAGAGTAGTAGTAGACGAATAGAAGAATAGTACATCTCGTTGGAGTGGAGAGCTGAGGAATCAGGTTTTTAAAGGTGCGAGGTTGGTACATGTGCAGCGTCATAAGGTGGAGAGGTGTTGCCATAAAGACATTTTGAACGTAGAAACATTTTTAATAGTCCTTACTGATGGGGGGAGAGCATTCCACTGTTTGGCAACTTTGACAGAGTATAGCATCTGGCCATCTGGAAGGTTTGTTTTTTCTACTTTCAGGAGAATTGGTTCTCTGATATCAGAACTCTAATTAGATGGTAAAGAGTGAATATACAGGTGAGGGCTGGGCAGTCTGAAAATAATTTTGTGTAGTAGTGTACATGTGAGGTAATTCAAGCCAGTTCAGTAAGTGTAGAGAGGAACAGTGATGGGAGGAGTAATAGCATTAGTTACAAATTTGGCAATTTTGTTATAACAGGTCTCAAGCTTGGATTTAAGGGAGGATCAAATGTTTGTAAGTACAGGAGCACCGTATGTAAGAGAAGGTAGGAGATAGGTTGTAGTGAGGGTTTCTTTTCTGGAGCAGCTGAAGAAATATTTATGCCCGTAAAAGATGCCCAGTTTTTGATGATTTTTTTTTTTTTTTTTTTAATGCTACTGTGCACATACATGCAGGTGAAATGTTAAGTTTTGAGACAGCGTAGTGAACTTAATTTTGTTTAGGGGACTGTTTTTCTTTGGGGTGAATAATATAAGTTTTGTTTTGATAGGACTGAGGGCAAGATGGTTATCGGTCATCCAGGTTTCAGTAGAGGAAAAGTCATTTTGGGTAATTTGTTGTAATTTTGGTATGGAGTTAGCAGTGCAGTCGATGGTTGAGTCATCAGCATGCTGAATTACAGAACACTGACTGCAGAATGAAAACTTATTGGTGAAACTACTTAAGAGAAGTGGCCCTTGCCCTCTTGCTCAGGTACACAACCACGGTGAACTTAATCAACTGACCCTCTTTGCATACATCCCCTTCTCAATTTGTATGTAAGTCTCGCTACAGAACTCAAAACTCCTAATACCTTTTTCACTGAATTTCTCCACTATTCATATTTACCTCCCTTCTTTTCCCACTTAGCTTACTCCCCTTTCTCGGATTTCACTTGATTCTAACTACTATTACACTCCTCTCTAATTTACAAATTTAAAAAAAAATCTCTAATTTTCCCTCTTTTACCCATAGCCATACTTTTTCTATCACCTGCTCTCTCTATCAACTTCCCCTCTGCTTCTGATTACTGATGTACATGATTTTGCCTGTAAGAACGAAAATTTGATATACAGTACCTCTGTACTCTTTTCTTAAGCTCTGAGTTAATTGTCATTACTTCCCCTCTATATGGTGAAGTCCTTTTGTATTGGAGATACATGAAAGACTCATTTGGTTTTATTGCCTTTTTTGTAAATAATACCTTTAAACTCTCACGTTACAATTGTGAATCCAAGCACTACAATGCATGTTTACATTACCTCATGCACATTGTATTGCTTGTAAACACTTCTAGGGTGTATGTAATACTTTATGGAGCTTTTCGCCCCGGGCCTCTGCTGAAAAAGGGCGCAACCTCAGTCAGACATTCCCGGTCAACAAATGTCAAATAAATAAATAGAAGCTCTATTTTTGATGGGGAGGAACAGTTTTTATTACACCCTGGAGTAAAAGGTATATAACAACTGGAGAAACCAGATGATGTTGGTTCTGAAGTACCCGTAGAATGGTGAGAGAATTCCACTGAAGTGTACAGCCTTTTTGAATGATTTTCAAAACGAAAGAATAGTACAGTAATGTAAGTAAATTAAAGGTTATGTTCTTATCATAACCAGGCATCTGTGTTGTCCATTTTCATTCTTCATAATTTATGGATTCAGATGCAACTCGGATACTTATTTCAAACTTAGGATCCAGCTCTCGAGCTATTCCCTGTACCCATAATGCTGTGCTGTATCCCAACGGCCTCAGATTGAGTATGCTACCCAACCCCTATAGTACAGAGACAGGCGATGAAGAAAATAAAGACAGGGCTAAACCCTGCAATTGTAGGTTTCAATGCAGCCCACTAGGTCTCTCCAAGAGCTCTGGATGGGGGATGGATGGAAGGGAAGCGGGGGAAGAATGAAAATGGACAACACAGATGCCTAGTTACGGTAAGAACACAACTTTTTAATCTGATGTTGTCCTTTTCATTCTTCCTCAACGTATGGGACAAAGTCCCCAGTTATGATGCATTTGGATGGCCTTCATGAAAAGATATTCCCGAGCAACGCTAAACCAAGGAGGCTCTATTTCTAGAAATAATATCCAATTTGCAATGGGAAGCAAAACTATGAGCATTGAACCATGTACTTGCAGTACCAATGTTGTCAATAGATTTTCAGGACCAAAAAGCAGATGCTTTGGCCATGGATCTGGTTGAATGAGCCTTGGGAGGCTTTGGTAATATCATGCCTTTGAGAGTAAACCCAGGAAATACAATCTGTTATCCATTTAGCTAGAGTAAAGTACAGTTTTGTGCCTACCATAAATGTAGATGTGTGAGTGTTCACCCTGCTGTAGTCATCACACTTGGGGTTATCCTGTCTTCAGGCGGTCCCGCAGTCGGCCGGATTTCCAAAGTCTTGGTCCGACGTCGGTTGCTGTCGCCTCATCCCTGACGTCAGTGCGCCAGGGGTACATATATTGCAACCGACGCCATTTTCTTCAGTTTTTCTTGCCCCAGATGTCAGGTGCCCCCAAAAAGGTGATCAGAATTAGTACCAAATGGTGTGAATACTGTACAAACACAAAATCCCTTCAGCTTTAAGCAAATACATCAGTAAGGCATAGCAGATATTTAGCCAGTGGATCAGAGGGGTTGGATGGAGGGTAACCTGGACTGCAGCAGGGTGAACACTCGAACATCTACATTTATGGTAGGTACAAAAAGTACAGTTTTGTACCTACTATAAATGTAGATGTCCGATAGACATGCAACTGCAGTCATATCATGTGGGTTGTCCTGCCTCAGGCAGCCCTCGGTCGGCCGGATTCCAAACTCTGGGTCCGACGATGGCTGATGTCGCATTTCTCTCCGACGTCAGAGCGGCTGGAGTACATAAGCATCAGCCGACGCCATTTTCTTCAGTGTTTCTTGCCCCAGATGCCAGGTGCCCTCCAAGGAAGGCTGTAATCAAATTGGAAGACAAAACCAGGATTCCAGACAAACAAATGAGCAATAAAACAAATACACCATAACAGATATCCCCAGCTAAGGGTAACAGGGATAGGAGTGGACCCTAGGCATAGAGGGGTATGGAGGGAGGAAAAATCTGACTGCAGTTGCATGTCTATCGGACATCTACATTTATGGTAGGTACAAAACTGTACTATGTCCTTCAAGAATGCAACTGCAGTCATAACATGTGGGTAGAATACCATAGCTTAGCTGGGGGAGGAGGAATGCTCTAGGAAAAAGATGGTGTGGCAATCAAACCCTGCAGGACTGCCGAAGCAAAGCCTGCTCTGGATCTGGAGTATAGAGGAGATTGTAGTGTTTGGAGAATGTATGCATGGAGCTCCATGTAGCAGCTTCTAGAATGTCCTTAGTAGGCACCCCTCTTAAGAATGCTGTAGAGGTGGCTGTAACTCTGGTGGAATGTGGTCTGACATTGGCTGGAACAGCCTTTCCATGAAAGGAATAACAGAATCTGATGCAATGTCCAATCCATTTTGAAATAGTCTGTTTTGAAATTGCTTTTCCTTGGACTGCAGGGGCGTAAGCTACAAAAAGTTGTTCAGACTTCCTACTGGCCTTGGTTCTGTCCAGGTAGTATTGAAGTTGTCTGTGAATGTCCAAGGTATGCAACAGTCTTTCCCCTTATTCTCAGGATTGGGGAAGAAAGCAGGCAGATGAATGGCTTGATTTAAAGAAACCCTAGATACCACCTTTGGCATAAAAGTAGGGTTGGTCCTTAAAGAAACCCTGTCTCTGTGAAAAATTATGAACGGTGGTATTGCCATTAGGGCCTGTAGTTCCGAAACTCTTCTTGCTGAGGTAATTGCCAACAGGAAAGCTGTCTTCCATGAGAGAAATTGTAAGTCAACTGAAGCTGCTGGCTCAAATGGAGGTAGAGTCAGTTTTTCTAGGACAAAATTGAGGTCCCAGGCTGGCACTGGGGCCTTTCTTGGTGGCTTAATGTTCTTGATTCCCCTGAGGAATTGCCTTAATAAAGGGTGTGAAAAAACAGGAGGATCAGTGTTGTATCTAGCTGAAATAGCAGATGCATGTATCTTTATGGAAGAATATGAGAGGCCGTTCTTTAACATATCTGCCAAATATTCCAAGATGAGTGGGATGTTCAACAATGATGCATCATGTCCCTTGCTGGTATTCCAATTGCTGAATCTTTTCCACTTTGCTAAGTAAACCTTTCTGGTGGATGGTCTTCGAGCCTCTGTTAGTATCCGCTGAACTTCCTTGGAGAGAGATAGGTTGAAGTTATTTATGGGATCTCCCAGGCTGTTAGCTGCAGTGTCTGAAGATTTGGATGCACTGTTTCGAAATTGTGTTGAGTCAAAAGTAGAGGCCATTGGGGAAGGGCCCACCTCCTGGTGTGACATATGCTCCATAGTAGTGGGTACCAGTGTTGTCTTGGCCAGTCCGAGCTATTATGATTCCCTTGGGTCTCTCTGCTTTGATCTTTAGTAATACTGAGGTCATCAGTGGCAGAGGTGGGAATGCATAGATTGTTAGGAAGTTCCAGTTGAATGAGAGAGCATCTATCTTCCAAGCTTTTGGATGGTATGTCCTTGTGCAGAATTTTGGTAGAAGATGGTTGAGGTGAGAGGCAAATAGGTCCACTTCTGGCTTGCCCCATGTCGAAGTGAGTTGTGTGAAGACCTTCGGATGTAACCTCCACTCGTGTGGATCTGTGAAATTCCTGCTTAGGCTGTCCGCCAACACATTGTCTTTGCCTGGAACAAACTGGGATTGTAACTAGATGTTTAGGCTCAGTGATTTCTCCCAAAGATGCATTGTCAGTCTGCAAAGGGGGTAAGAGTGGGTGCCCCTTGCTTGTTTATGTACCACATCACAGTGGTGTTGTCTGTCCGTATCAGTAAATGGCCTTGCTGAAGTTGGTGTTGAAAGGCCTCGATGGCATGCATTACTGCCAGCATTTCCTTTTGGTTTATATGCAGATGTGTTTCCTTTGGAGACCATTGTCCTTGTATACACCTGCCTTCCATGTGCGCCCCCCATCCAAGGTCTCAGGCGCCTGTGGACATGGTCTGTGTTAACTGTGGTAATTTGTATGACATACCTGTGTTTGCCTGGCTCACCGAGGCCCACCATAGGAATTCCTTTGTAGGCATGGAATGAGCGGTATGATTGTCTCCAAGTTGTTGCTGTGTTGAGACCAAATGCTTTTAGGTACCATTGAAGCTTTCTCATGTGTAGTCTTGCTAATGGAACCAGGAGAATGCAGGATGCCATGTAACCCAGGGCCTGTAGGAATCTCCTTGCAGTCATCTGGGTGAGTTTTGCTAAACCTTTGAAGTAATGAGTTAACTTCTCTTGCTTGTCTTCTGTCAGGTAAGCCATCTGAGAGGCTGTGTCTAGTTTGGCTCCTAAGAAGATTATTTGCTGGGATGGCTGCAGTCTTGACTTTTGGAAGTTGACTGTGTATCCCAGAGCTTGAAGTAATCGTATGACATAATCCAAGTTTTTTGTCAACATCAATTTGTCGTCCGCTTGTATGAGGCAGTCGTCCAGGTACGGGTAAATTTGTATCCCCTGGAGCCTGCAATGAGCAATTACTGAAGCCAGGCATTTTGTGAATACTCTGGGCGCAGTAGATAAGCCAAATGGCAATGCTGAGAATTGATAATGCTCTGGCCCTGCAAGAAATCTGAGGTATCTTCTGCAGCTGTGTCTGATAGGGACATGCAGGTATGCCTCCTTGAGGTCCAGAGTAATCAGCCAAGACCCCTTGCCCAGCATGGGAAGGAGTTGCTGTAGAGTCAGCATTTTGAACTTTGATACTATGAGAAAGGTGTTTAATGCGGACAAGTCCAGTATTGGTCTCCATTGAGATTCTTTTCTTGGAACAAGGAACAGTCTTGAGTAAAACCCCTGGTCTTGTTCTTGTTGTGGAACTCTTTCTATTGCTTTCATCCGAGTCAGCAGAGTGATTTGCTTGATAGCCTCTGCCCTCTGGTTTTGTGGTAGGTTTGGCATGCCTTGTTTTCTTGGCAAGGTATGAAAATGGAACCTGTACCCTCGGTCTATAATGTCCAAAATCGATTTGTCCTTTGTCAGTCTATGCCAATTTTCTGCAAACAAAGATAATTTCCGCCAAGGAGCTTCTACTTGTTCCCTGGTAGGCGGTAGTAGAGGAAAGTCATTGAGATTGTGGTTGTGGGGCAGGTGAAAGCCCCAAGGTCACTTCTTTGGTTTCCTGGCTGCCATTGTCGCCCCCCTGTAAGGGCCCTCTGTATTGGCCTCTTCCTGCCACGTCTGTTCTTACCCCTTCGAAACTTTTCTGGATTAGGAAAGGACCAGTTTTTAGAAGGCCAATTCCTACTGAATCTGGGGGGTTGAACCTGGAGGAAATCTTTCACCGTCTGAACTGATTTTGCTTTTTCTTCTATGGTCTTTAACACATCCTTAGCATTAGCACCAAAAAGCTTGTTCTTTTCCAAAGGTGCATCCAGAAGTTTTGCTTTTACATGATCTGGTAGAGGTTGATCTTTTAACCACGCATGTCTAAGAATGACTGCCCCTGTCATAGCTGCCCTACATGAAGCTTCCAGTGCATCATATCCACACTGCAGGAAGTGATTGCTTACTTGCTGAGTGTTATGTACAGCTTCCTGCAAAGTCTTCCTGTCTAAAGGATCAGGAGTGGCTAATGTTTTTTGTAAATCTTCTAACAGGAAATCCTGATATTGTAACATATGAAAAAGGCAATTCAAAGCTCTCATAGATAAGGTAGTGGATGTGTAAAGCTTTTTGCCCCATCTCTAATGACCTAGCTTCCCTGTTGGAGGGCAATGGATTTTAGAGGTGGAAGCTGAAACTCCTTTAGGCCCCTGTGAAATAGTTTCCAAATCAGCAGTATGGGCCCTGAATAAATGGGAATGAGTTTCTGGGACCCTGTAATACCTGTCTGGCTTGGCTGGAGCAGGAGGAAGAGAATCAGGGGTAGCACTAGAGTCAGAATATAAATCATCCAAAACATCAAGTACAGGAGGAATAGCTAAGGGCCTGTGCTGGGGCTTCTAAGGAAAGTCCTAAGCTTTCCTGAATCAGAATATTCCTGTCCTTGCCACTTGAAATGTTCCCTCATGGTGTGCAGAACTTCCCAAAAGAAATATCCTCAGGAGGGAGGCCGAGGGATGGAATCTTCTGCATCCGAGTCCTCATAGGTCTGGAAGAGCTCTTCCTGGCTATCAGAGTGGACAGAGCCCTCAGAATCTTCATCTGAAGGAATAGGGTCAGAGGGTTCAACCCGGGGCTTTTTATCAGAAGGAGGCTGGGATCCTCTCTCAGGATGGGCCTGTGAACCTCTAATCATAGAAATTAAGTCAGCAGCCATGGACATAATTTGTGTCTCTGGAGTAGGCTGAGGTAAGGTTTTAGTAGTAATACGCTTTGTTCTGCTGGCTGCCTTAGCCCTAGTGTAGGCCTTAATAGACATGGCCATAGGAGGCCTGGCAGCTCCATCGCAGGAGTGACCTTGTCTACAGCAATGGTCTCGGCATTTCCTCGGTTTCGTATCCGGAGGAAAATCGATAACTGGCGCCGGAGTGATGTCCGGAATCGAGTCGCCGGTAATGCGGTGTCTTCGGTGCAGAGCGGTGGACAGACCGGCTCAGAGGGAACCGGAGCACGCATGCCAGGTTTTGGCGTGGAGTCGGTGGTAGACGCGGGCCGAGGATGTCGGTCCCGGTCTTTTCGCTTCTTGGGAGTTTGCGATGTCGGAAGTTCCGACGGCATGGTGTAAGCAAATTTATTGGTGAAAAAATCTTCAGTGAACTCCGCCCGGCGCCTGAGAGTGCGCTTGTTGAAGCGAGCACAGGCTACACAGGCCGAGACGTCGTGGTCTGGGCCAAGGCAAGGAAGACAGTAAGAGTGGAAATCCTTATGAGGTATTTGTTTACCACAAGAAAGACAACTGTTAACTTTTTCAGTAATTTCTGACATCGGCAGAGGCAAGAAAAGGTCCCCAACGGGGTACTTAGCTTTTTTGATGACTTCGGTATCGAAGAATACAGCAGCTGACCGACCGGCACTTGCGAACTGCTTCTGCTTCGGGCACCATGCGGCAAGAAAGACTGGTGAAAATGGCGTCGGCTGATGCTTATGTACTCCAGCCGCTCTGACGTTGGAGAGAAATGCGACATTAGCCGACGTCGGACCCAGACTTTGGAATCCGGCCGACTGAGGGCTGCCTGAGGCAGGACAACCCACATGTTATGACTGCAGTTGCATTCTTGAAGGACATCTGTACTATGTTCATCGTGTTACCCTGCTGCAGTCATCACACTTGGGTTGAATCCCAAAGCTAAGGAAGGGTGGAGGTATCATAAAGGGTTAGTGGAGGCAATGAGGCCCTGCAGAACTGCAGTGGCGAAGCCCGCCCTGGATTTAGAATAAAGAGGTAAGTGACAGTGTTTGGTGAAGGTGTGTACAGAACTCCAAGTTGCAGCTTCTAAAATTTCCTTGGTAGGAACCCCCCTGAGAAAGGCTGTAGAGGTAGCTGTTGCCCTAGTAGAGTGGGATCTAATGGTAGGAGGAACTGGTTTCCCATGATGGGGATAACAGAACCGTATGCAATGACCTATCCATTTAGAAATGGTTTGTTTGGATATAGCCCTCCCTTGAGAAGCTGTAGCATAGGATACAAAGAGCTGGTCAGTTTTTCTGAAAGCCTTAGTTTTATCCAAGTAGTAACGAAGCTGCCTGTGAATGTCCAAGGAATGCAGGAGTCTCACCTTTGTTCTGTGGACTGGGGAAGAAAGTGGGTAGGTGGATGGTTTGATTTAAAGCTACACTGGAAACCACCTTAGGCATGAAGGAAGGATTAGTTCGTAGAGAAACTCTGTCTTGATGAAAAATGAGGAAAGGTTCCACTGCCATTAGTGCCTGTAATTCTGAGACTCTCCTAGCAGAAGTTATTGCCAGGAGCAGGGCAGTCTTCCAAGATAGGAACTGAAGGTCTGCAGAGAAAGCTGGTTCAAAGGGAGGTAAATAGAAGTTATGTCCTTACCATAACGTTCCATGTGGAGTGTTCATCTCGCCTTTGTTCTTACACATGGGTTCGGAACCGAGTCGGCCGCTTGGCAAAGCTCTGCATCGAGAAGAAGCTCGAGACCAACCTGTCTCCCACAATTCCCCTCTGCCTTTACCTCAGATCTAGTTTGCAAACAATACCAGATCCCAACGGGAATGAAACATACATGCTAAGGCATAGCTGAAAACAGCAGTAACAGCTGAGAGAAACAGAAGCGGGAGAACCAAACCAGACACCTAAACTGGACGTTCTTCCTGACCTTGGGTGGGAGGGTGGGAATGTAAGAACAAAGGCGAGATGAACACTCCACATGGAACGTTATGGTAAGGACATAACTTCTATATGTGAGAGTGTTCAATCTCGCCGTTTGTTCTTACACATGGGTAGCGTCCCTAGCTCCGTGACCCTGAGAAACTCACGGAAGAACGTTCCTGAGCACAGTGGAACCAAAGGCTGCCCTGTCCCTGGAAACCCTATACACTTTGTAATGAGTAATGAATGTATGTGGTTTAGACCAAGTGGCGGCCGCACAAATAGTGTCCAAAGGTAGACGGGCCGCATGAGCCAGGGATGTAGATATTGATCTAGTAGAATGTCCTTTTGGTTTGACGGGTAAACTCTGCTCAGTAGCAGTATAAACAAAAGTAATACAATCGGATAAGGGTTCGCTTCGTCACTGCCATGTCCTTTCTGCTGTCCGCAAAAGCTATAAAGAGTTGATCTGTCTTTCTGTGATCCTTTGTTCTATCCAAGTAAAATCTGAGTTGTCTATGAACATCCAACTTGTGTAACATATATTCTAGCTTATTGGAATGGTTCTTGAAAAATGTGGGGAACTCAATGGACTGATTAATGTTATTGACAGAACAAACCTTGGGAAGAAAGGACGGATTAGTGCGAAGAGATACCCTATCAGGGTGAAAGATCAAATATGGGTGTCTAATGGAAAGAGCTTGAAGTTCTGATACTGCCTGGCTGAAGTGATAGCTACCAGAAAGAGGGTTTTCCATGACAAAAACTTCAAAGAACAGGAAGAGGCTGGTTCAAAGGGTGGTAGCATTAGTTGTGATAACAGGAGGTTCAGATTCCATGGTGGTGTAGGAAACCTGACTGGTGGCCTGATATGGAAAGACTCTTTTAGAAAGGCCTTACAAAGCCTATGAGCCATAATAGGCGCCCCATTTTCTCCCACATGAAAGTTTGAAATAGCAGCCAATTGAACCCTCAAAGTGGCAGGAGAAGCTCCTTGGTGAAATAGTACAGATAGAAACTCCAAGACTTTGTACAGTGGGGCTATTAAGGGATCCAAATGTTGCGTAGTTGCCCAGTGTACAAAACGCTTCCACTTACTAGTGTAAATTTTTGTAGTGGAAGCTTTATGAGAAGCCACCAGAATATTTTGAACCGCAGGAGAAAAAGATCAGACCTGGCTAAGAAGGGAAGCGGAGCAGCCAAGCTGCTAGTCTGAGGGATAGGAGTGACGGGTGAGGAGCCCCTGATGAGTGGGTCAGTAGATCCGGCTCCGGGTCCAGGATCCAGGGTTCCCATATTTGGTGTGCTTGAAGAAAGGGAAACCAAATTTGACGAGGCCAGAATGGGGCAATGAGGATTATTGTCCTCTCCAGGTTGTTGGCTTTCTGTAGAAATTTTGGAATAAGAGGTATAGGAGGGAAGGCGTACAGGAAACCCGGGGCCAATCGTGAATCAGAGCGTCCCTGGGGACTTCCCCTGGAGGGGGTAATAGGGCAAAGTAGCTTCTGCATTTGGCTCATTGGAGACGCAAACACCGCAGCAAGGCTGGGCCCACTTGCGAAATATCATGTCCGCAATTGTTCGTTTGAGGGACCACTCGTGAGGTAACAGGATAGCTCTGCTCAATCTGTACGCTATGACATTGGATAACCCCGGGATGTGCGTTGCTATCAGAAAGCGACCCGTGGACTCTGCCCATTGCCAAATTCTCATGGCCTCTCTGCATAATTGGTAAGATTTGGTTCCTCCTTGCTTGTTTATGTACCAGACTACGGACATGTTGTCCGACTGAACTGCAATGGTCCCTAGAGGTAGAAGGGGAGAAAAGTGTTGCAACGCTAGAAACACTGCCCTCATCTCCAGAACATTGATGTGCAGATTGTACTCTAGATTGGTCCATTCTCCTTGGACTGTCTGTCCCTGAAAGATGCCCCCCCACCCTATCAGGGAAGCGTCCGTGGTCACCGTAGCTGTCGGAGTAGGTAGCACAAATGGTCGGCCGGAGAGATTGCAACTCTGAAGCCACCAAGACAGGTGCGATTTGCAGATGTTCGTGATGTGAATTTCGTGTGTCAGATGTAACTGTTGGAACAACCATTGTGAGAATAGCAGCCATTGAAGGACTCTCATATGCAGTCTTCCCAAGGGTATCGCAATGAGGGAAGCTGCCATGAGACCCAAAACTTTCAGAACCAGTTTTGCTGGGGATTTTTTGGACAACAGGAGAAGAGATATGTGATTTTGTAGAGAGGCTATTCTTTCTGAAGGAAGCCTTAGAATCAAGCAACGAGTATCTAATTCTGCTCCTATGAATGAGATATGCTGTGATGGCTGTAATACAGATTTTTCGAAATTTACGGAAATTCCGATATGAACACAGAGTTCTAGTGTGTAATCCCTGGCCTGAATCAGTCAACGCTCAGTGGTGGCAGTAAGGAGCCAGTCGTCCAGATACGGAAACACCTGGAATCCCAGGCGTCTCAAGTGAGACGCTACCACTGCCATACATTTGGTGAAGACCCTGGGGGCTGAGGTCAGACCAAAGGGCAGGGCTCGAAATTGAAAGTGACTGGCTCCCAGCCGGAAACGCAAGTGATCCCTGGATGCTCTGGCCATTTTGATGTGGTAGTACGCATCCTTGAGATCTATTGAGCACATCCAGTCGTCCTTCTGCAGGAATGGAAGGATCGATTGAAGCGTGACCATCCGGAACTTTTCTTTCTTGACGAAAGTATTGAGCTTGCTTAGGTCCAGAATTGGCCTCCAGTCCCCTGTCTTTTTTGGAACTAAAAAGAACCTTGAGTAAGTTCCAAATCCTCTTTGGTCTGCCGGGACTGGTTGGATGACTCTTTTTTTCTAGCAGCTTTGAAATTTCTATAGCTGCAGGATCTCGCAGATGGGACGGTACATCTGGAAGTCTTTTTTGCGGTAATGGGGGAAATAGAAATGGAATTCTGTAACCTCTGGTAATAATGCTTTTTACCCATTTGTCTGAAGTAAGACTTTGCCAGGCCTGAGGGTAAAAAGCTAAGCGACCCCCGACTGCCTCCAGAGCAGGACAGTCGGGCCTCCTCTCAGGAGAGCTGGAAAGGCTTCCCAGGGAGTGTATCCCTGTCACCTTGGTTTTGCGGACCCCCTCTGCCGAGCGACGTCTTCCACCTCTGCCCCCCCCTCTGCCTCTGGAGGGGGCATCACCCTGTGTGCCTGGGAAAGAGCCTTGGGGTTTTCGAAACCACATTTTTCCACCTCGTTGCCCTTTGGGGTACGGTCTGGATGGGGTGGAAAAACGGACTCCGACAGCAGACAGAGTCTTTCCCTCTTGCTCACACCGGGTAAGGGTCTCCTTTACTTTGGGGCCAAAGAGAGTGGCACCGTCAAATGGGGTGTTAGTAAAGGAAGACTTGAAGGCTTCCGCAAAGGAACATAAGCTCATCCAGGATTGCCTACGAAGGGCAATCGCTGAAGCCGCAGCCCTACTCGACCCTTCGGCTGCATATGAAATGAGCCTCATGGACGAGTTCACAATTGATGTAAGGGTATTAAGTTGTGCTGTAACATTTTCCGAGACAGCAGCATCTGTAGTACCTTGGAGGGTATCTCCCAACTCTTTGATTAGATCCCTCTGTAAACGTGTGAAATGCGTCAAATAGTTCAGCGATCGCATGGAAAAAGCCGCTGAACTAAAAATGCGCTTCCCATACCTGTCCATAGTCCTAGAATCTCTGTTAGGCGGATGGACAGATGAGGAAGATTCAGACATCTCCTTTTTAGTGGCAGCTGCCACCACCATAGTGTCCACTGGAACTCCTTTTGTGAGATATGCCTTGTCTCGAGGGGCCGTAATATAGTTATCAGGCTTTCTAGGGACTGGCTCCACCGTGTCAGGTGTCTCCCACGCCCTTTGAGCAATCAATTCCATCAACTCATCGAAGGGCGGAGTGACCCAGGAGGAAGAAGGGCGAGCACCGAATGCCTTCAGCAAGACTGACTCATCCTCAGAAAGGGGTAGGGCCTGCCAATCACCTCTCTGCTTCAGGATCTCCAGGATGTCTGAAAAGGAGACATCCTCTGAGGGTGATTTCGGGGACCCTTCTGACTCATCTAAGTCAGTGTCCGATGTTAAGGATTCTTGTGGAGAATCCAAGTGTCTCCTCTTACACAATCTTTTCCTTGGAACTTCCTCGGGGGGGGGGGAGCATCCGATGAAGCCTCTGAGGAAGAGGGGGCTCCCTCTGGGAGCGGCTGAGACACCGGTGCTCGACGCTTTGAAGTAGCCGTGGGTGCAGAGGAGGATAACGGGCCTTTAAGGGAAGGAGAAGCTGTCTCTGCTGAAGTGGTTGTCTGAGTCGACAACACCTTCCTCAGGTCGAAGGCCCCGGTCCCGAGTCGAAGAATCCTCGGTTCAAGAAAGCGGAGGGATCCCCAAGACGGGATCGAGGGCATCGACCGAGGACGGAGCGAGTCGATCCGCGTCGAGACCGAGAGGGAGAGTCGGAACCAAAACATCGGTCCGACTCGGTCCCGAACCAAGGATAGATCGTCGGCTCCGCACCCGTAATGGATCCGCCAGAGTCGAGGTGAACGGTGCCAACGAGAAAGACTGCTCCGCACCGAGGGCTCCACGATCATCAGATCAGCCTCCGCCCGGCTGAATAGGCCTCGGAGGAGGAACAGATGGAGATAAGGAAGGCCTTCAGTCTCGACACCAACTGGGAAGAGACTGAGATGCGTTTGGACAAGGCCGATTCTCCATTAACTTCTGCACCACACGGTCTACATCGGTGTCAGAGAGGGGTCTAGAAGAACGCTGAAGGAATCGAAGACGGAGCCGACCTCAAGAGCACAGGAGGTGGAAGCTCCGTCACCGATTCCAAGACTCGAGGCTCGGTGACAGGCAGAAGTTCGACACTCGGCCCCGAGGACTGTGGAACCGGTGAACGAACTTTAAATGAAGAGCTCGGAGATGACATGGGCTCCGACGTCTTCGAGGATTTAGATGTCTGGTCCGATGTATCAAGAGCCTCTTGAAATGCAGGCTTCAAAAGGCCTCTGTCCATGGGTTTCCTGCGCCTATCTGTCATGACCCTTCCACTGAAAGAATGACAAATGGAGCAGTCTTCTTGCAGATGGAGAGGGCCAAGACAGTAGACACAGGAACTATGGTTGTCTGTGACAGACATTTTCTGTCCACATTGGCACCGTTTGAAGCCTGACTTCGCTTTCTCAGACATAATAAATATAACAACAGTCAAATCCAGTAAAGTTATATAAAGTCTACACAGTCTTAAACAGACAGTAACAGCCAACAATAATGTCAATAGCCAAGTAAAGTTTAGTCAAATCCAGTAATTTGTCAAATCCAGCAGTAATTTAGAAGTTAGTGGGTGGGGTAGGCCCCGAGGGAACTAACTAACTATATATATTAAAAAATATATACGTATAAGAAAGAGAAACCCTCGACTCACTACATACACAAAAGACTTAAAGGTGAAACTAGAAAAAAATATCTAAGAATCTTAGACAAAAATGCAATCTTATCTGCCAGGTGGTGTGAGCTCATCAATATTGATGTGAACGTTGCAGCGGCAAACTAGATCTGAGGTAAAGGCAGAGGGGAATTGTGGGAGACAGGTTGGTCTTGAGCTTCTTCTCGATGCAGAGCTTTACAGCGGCGACTTCGGAGCCGAGGATCGGCTCCGAACCCATGTGTAAGAACAAACGGCGAGATTGAACACTCTCACATCGTTAGTTTTTCCAGAACAAAGTTGAGGTCCCATGTTGGTGTAGGAGCTCTTCTTGGTGGTCTAATGTTTTTTGCCCCTCTGAGGAACTGCCTTAGAAGAGGATTTGAAAATAAAGGTGGATTCGTGTCGTAGTAAGCTGAAATAGCTGAAGCATGGATTTTAATTGAGGAGAAGGAAAGTTGTGCAACATCTCAGCTAAATACTGCAGAATGTGAGTCATATGAGGCTGAGTTTTGTCTTGGCCTTTAGCTTGGTTCCAGGCAGAAAACCTTTTCCATTTGTCCGAGTAAGCCTTCCTGGTGCTTGGCCTCCTGGCTTCCAGAATAACATCCAGAACTGCTTGTGAAAGAGGGGCTGGTTGGATGTTTAATAGATATGCCATGCAGCCAGGTTTAAGGTTTTGAGCTGGCTGTGTAGAATCCGTTTGTTTTGTTGCATGAGCAAATGAGGTATTTGAGGCAATATCCATGGTGGGCTGTGAGCCATATTCTTCAATAGGGTACCAGTGCTGGCGTGGCCAGTCTGGGGCTACGAGAATCAGTCGGTTTCACCTTTTGACCTTCAAAAGAACCTTTGTAAGAAGAGGTAATGGAGGAAAGGCATATGCTGTCAGGTTTTCCAACTGAAGGAGAGAGCGTCCACTTTCCAAGCTTGATGGTGGAATGTCCTTGTACAAAATTTTGTCAGTTGGTAGTTTTGAGGACTGGCAAACAGGTCTATATTTGGAAGGCCCATTTTGAGTTATCATTGTAAATATTTGTGGGTCTAGTTTCCACTCATGGGGATCTTTAATGTTTCTGCTTAGGTTGTCTGCCAATGTGTTTTTCTGTCCTGGCAGGAATTGAGCTTGTAACTGGACTTGGTAGGCCAGAGCTGTGTTCCATAAGATTATTGCTTGCCTGCAAAGAGGGTAGGAATGTGTGCCCCCTTGTTTGTTTATGTACCACATTACTGTGGTGTTGTCCGTCTTTATTGCAAGTTGTCCTGGATGTAGTAGATCCTTGAAGGCTGTCAGAGCTTTCTGTACAGCTAGCATCAGTTTTGATTTATGTGCAGTTTTCTTTGTTCTGCAGTCCATAGGCCTTGAATGCATTGCCCTGTCATGTGTGCCCCCCAGGCATAGTCTGAAGCATCTGTTGTGATAGTTTGGCTGGTTGGGGGCTAGGTGAAAGGCTGACCCTTGTTGAGGTGACATGCCTGTGACCAACATAGAAATTTTTGTTGAAGGCAGGGAATGAGAGATATCACTGTGTCCAAGCTGTGGCTGTGTTGAGACCATACGCTTTTTAGGTACCACTGTAATTTCCTCATATGCAGTTTTGCAAATGGTATTTTCAGAATGCAAGATGCCATGAAGCCCAAAGACTGCATAATTTTTCTTGCAGTTAATTGGGTCTTTGTTGCCATTGTCTTGAAATATTGAGTCAGTTGTAGTTGCTTGTCTGGTGTAAGATAAGCCTTCTGGGCCAGTGTCCAAGCTGGCACCCAGGAATGTCATTTTTGTGAAGGTACTAGTTTTGACTTCTTCGCTTACTGTGTACCCCAGACAATTTAGTAGATGCTTCACAAAAGCCAGATGATGTAAGAGAATGTCTTTTCTTTCTGCTTCGATGAGGCAGTCGTCCAGGTATGGATATATTTGAATTCCTCTTTGTCTGCAGTATGCAATTACTGGTGCCAGGCATTTTGTGAAAACTCTGGGCGCAGTAGATAAGCCAAAGGGCAGTGCAGAGAATTGATAATGGGTTGAACCTGCAATGAAACGGAGGTATCTTCTGCAACTTTGTCTGATAGCGACATGCAGGTATGCCTCCTTGAGGTCCAACGTTACCAGCCATGCTTCCTTGCCCAACATGGGAAGTAGCTGCTGTAGTGTTAGCATCTTGAATTTGGGAACTTGTAAGTAAGTGTTTAGAATTGAAAGGTCCAGAATTGGTCTCCAAGCATTGTCCTTTCTGGGTACTAGAAAGAGCCTTGAGTAAAATCCTTGGCCTTGCTCGAGTCGGTACCCGTTGAATGGCTCTCATGGCCATGAGAGCTGTAATTTGTTTTTGAGCCTCTGCCCATTGATTTTGTGGCAGGTTTGGCATTCCTCTTTTCATTGGCAAGGTGTGAAAGTGGAATCTGTATCCTCGTAAAATGATGTCTAGGACCCACTTGTCCTTTGTGACCATGTGCCAGTTGTCTGCAATAAGTGCTAGTTTTCCCCCCAAGGGGGCTGACAAAAGAGCTTTGTTTTTCCAGCTGAGGTGCAAGTCATTGAGTTTGCCTTCTGGTGAGTTGAGACCTGCCTTCTCCTCCCTTCTGGGTTGGAGTGCCCCATTGGCGAGTTTTATACTGGGCTTGTGGTTGTCCTCTGCCCCTTGGGCACCTGTATTTACCCCTCTGAGGTCTGTCAGTGGCTGGAAAGGACCAATTTTTTGTTGGCCAGTTTCTGCTGAAGCGAGGGGGTTGTACTTGTAGGAAATCTTTGACTGCCTGCATTGATTAACAGGGATAGGAGTGGACCCTAGGCATAGGGGTATGGAGGGAGGGAAAATGACTGCAGTTGCATATCGGACATCTACATTTATGGTAGGTACAAAACTGTACTATGTCCTTCAAGAATGCAACTGCAGTCATAACATGTGGGTAGAATACCATAGCTTAGCTGGGGGAGGAGGAATGCTCTAGGAAAAAGATGGTGTGGCAATCAAACCCTGCAGGACTGCCGAAGCAAAGCCTGCTCTGGATCTGGAGTATAGAGAGAGATTGTAGTGTTTGGAGAATGTATGCACGGAGCTCCATGTAGCAGCTTCTAGAATGTCCTTAGTAGGCACCCCTCTTAAGAATGCTGTAGAGGTGGCTGTAGCTCTGGTGGAATGTGGTCTGACATTGGCTGGAACAGTCTTTCCATGAAAGGAATAACAGAATCTGATGCAATGTCCAATCCATTTTGAAATAGTCTGTTTTGAAATTGCTTTTCCTTGGACTGCAGGGCGTGCTACAAAAGTTGTTCAGACTTCCTACTGGCCTTGGTTCTGTCCAGGTAGTATCGAAGTTGTCTGTGAATGTCCAAGGTATGCAACAGTCTTTCCCCAGTATTCTCAAGTTGGGGAAGAAAACTGCTTGAGCAGATGAATGGCTTGATTTAAAAGAAACCTAGATACCACCTTTGGCATAAAAGTAGGGGTTGGTCCTTAAAACCTATCTCTATGAAAAATTATGAGCAGTGGTATTTCCATTAGGGCCTGTGGTTCCGAAACTCTTCTTGCACAGGGTAATTGCCAACAGAGCTGTCTTTGTAAGGAGAAATTGTAATCAGCACAAGCTGCTGGCTCAAATGGAGGTAGAGTCAGTTTTCTAGGACAAATTGAGTCCCAGGCTGGCACTGGGGACGCTGTAGTAACAATATTTGATTCCCCAATTGCCCCTTAATAAAGGGTGTGAAAAAACAGGAGGGATCAGTGTTGTATCTAGCTGAAATAACGGATGAAAGCCGTATCTTTATGGAAGAAATATGAGAGCCGTTCTTTAACATATCACCAAATATTCCAAGATGGAGTGGGATGTTCAACAATGATGCATGCATGTCCCTTACTGGTATTCAATTGCTAGATCTTTTTCCACTTTGCTAAGTAAACCTTTCTGGTGGATGGTCTTGAGCCTCTGTTGAAATATCCGGCTGAACTTCCTTGGAGGAAGAGATAGGTTGAGGTAGCTATGGGATCTCCCAGGCCTGTTAGCTACAGTGTCTGAAGATTTGGATACTGTTTTGAGAGTGTGTTGGAGTCAAAAGTAGAGGCCATTGAGGCCCACCTCCTGGTGTTATATGCTCCATAATTAGTAGGTACCCAGTGTTGTCTTGGCAGTCCAGGGCTAACCCTTGGTTTATAAGACCTCTCTGCTTTGATCTTTAGTATACTGAGGGTCATCAGTGGCAGAGGTGGGGCCCATAGATTGTTAAGGAAGTTTCCAGTTGAATAGAGAGCATCTATCTTCCAAGCTTTTTTGGATGGTATGTCTGTGCAATTTTGGTAGAAGATGGTTGAGGGTGAGGAGGCAAATAGGTCCACTTCTGGCTTTAATAATAAAGTGAGTTGTGTGAAAGACCTTGGGATGCCAACCTCCACTTTCGTGTGGATCTGTGAAATTCCTGCACTTGGGCTGTCATAACACATTGTCTTTGCCTAAGAGACAAGCTGGAATTAGCAACTAGATGTTTAGGCTCAGTGATTTCTCCCAAAAGATGCATTTGCCCTTTGTCGGTCTGCAAAGGGGTGAGTGGGTGCCCCTTGCTTCATTTATGTACCACATCTGATGGTGTTGTCCTGTCGTTATCAGTAAATATGGCCTTGCACTGAAGTTGGTGTTGAAAGGCCTCGATGGCATGCATTACTGCCAGCATTTCCTTTTGGTTTTATATGCAGATAATGTTGTTTCCTTTGGGGAGACCATTGTCCTTGTATCTTACCTACCTTTTCCATGTAGCCCCATCCAAGGTCTGAAGGCGTCTGTGGTCATCAGTCTGTGTTATCTGTGGTTTTGAATGACATGCCTGTGTTTGCCCACACCTGGCTCACCGAGGCCCGCCATGAGGAATTCAACTTTTGTAGGCATGGAAGTGGTAATTATGATTGTCTCCAGAGTTGTTGCTGTGTTGAGACCACAATGCTTTTTAAGGTACCATTGAGCTTTTCTCATGTGTAGCCAGTAACGCTAATGGAACCAGGAGAATGCAGGATATATACATGTAACCCAGGGCCTGTAGGAATCTCCTTGCAGTCATCTGGGTGAGTTTTTGCTAAGCCTTTACAGAAGTAATGAGTTAACTTCTCTTTGGCTTGTCTTCTACCAATCAGAGTACAAAGCCATCCTGAGAGGCTGTGTCTAGTTTTGGCTCCTAAGAAGATTATTTGCTAGGATGGCTGCAGTCTTGACTTTTGGAAGTTGACTGTGTATCCCAGAGCTTGAAATGTCATTATGGCATAATCCAAGTTTTTGTCAACATCAATTTGTCACGTCAGCTTGTATGAGGGCGATTAGCGTCCAGAGTGCGGGTAAATTTGTATCCCCTGGAGCCTGCAATGAGCAATTACTGAAGCCAGGCATTTTGTGAATACTCTGGGCGCATAGATAGACCAAATGGCAATGCTGAGAATTGATAATGCTCTGGCCCTGCAAGAAATCTGAGGTATCTTCTGCAGCTGTGTCTGATAGGGACATGCAGGTATGCCTCCTTGAGGTCCAGAGTAATCAGCCAAGACCCCTTGCCCAGCATGGGAAGGAGTTGCTGTAGAGTCAGCATTTTGAACTTTGATACTATGAGAAAGGTGTTTAATGCGGACAAGTCCAGTATTGGTCTCCATTGAGATTCTTTTCTTGGAACAAGGAACAGTCTTGAGTAAAACCCCTGGTCTTGTTCTTGTTGTGGAACTCTTTCTATTGCTTTCATCCGAGTCAGCAGAGTGATTTGCTTGATAGCCTCTGCCCTCTGGTTTTGTGGTAGGTTTGGCATGCCTTGTTTTCTTGGCAAGGTATGAAAATGGAACCTGTACCCTCGGTCTATAATGTCCAAAATCGATTTGTCCTTTGTCAGTCTATGCCAATTTTCTGCAAACAAAGATAATTTCCCGCCCAAGGGAGCTTCTACTTGTTCCCTGGTAGGCGGTAGTAGAGGAAAGTCATTGAGATTGTGGTTGTGGGGCAGGTGAAAGCCCTGCGTCACTTCTTTGGTTTCCTGGCTGCCATTGTCGTCCCCTGTAAGGGCCTCTGTATTGGCCTCTTCCTCGGCCACGTCTGTTCTTACCCCTTCGAAACTTTTCTGGATTAGGAAAGGACCAGTTTTTAGAAGGCCAATTCCTACTGAATCTGGGGGGTTGAACCTGGAGGAAATCTTTCACCGTCTGAACTGATTTTGCTTTTTCTTCTATGGTCTTTAACACATCCTTAGCATTAGCACCAAAAAGCTTGTTCTTTTCCAAAGGTGCATCCAAAGGTGCATCCAGAAGTTTTGCTTTTACATGATCTGGTAGAGGTTGATCTTTTAACCACGCATGTCTAAGAATGACTGCCCCTGTCATAGCTGCCCTACATGAAGCTTCCAGTGCATCATATCCACACTGCAGGAAGTGATTGCTTACTTGCTGAGTGTTATGTACAGCTTCCTGCAAAGTCTTCCTGTCTAAAGGATCAGGAGTGGCTAATGTTTTTTGTAAATCTTCTAACAGGAGAATCCTGATATTGTAACATATGAAAAAAGGCAATTCAAAGCTCTCATAGATAAGGTAGTGGATGTGCAAAGCTTTTTGCCCCATCTCTAATGACCTAGCTTCCCTGTTGGAGGGCAATGGATTTTTAGAGGTGGAAGCTGAAACTCCTTTAGGCCCCTGTGAAATAGTTTCCAAATCAGCAGTATGGGCCCTGAATAAATGGGAATGAGTTTCTGGGACCCTGTAATACCTGTCTGGCTTGGCTGGAGCAGGAGGAAGAGAATCAGGGGGTAGCACTAGAGTCAGAATATAAATCATCCAAAACATCAAGTACAGGAGGAATAGCTAAGGGCCTGTGCTGGACTGTAAGCAAAGTCCTAAATGCGTTTCCTGGAATCAGAATATTCCTGTCCTTGCCACTTGAAATGTTCCCTCATGGTGTGCAGAACTTCCCCAAAAGAAATATCCTCAGGAGGGGAGGCCGAGGGGATGGAATCTTCTGCATCCGAGTCCTCATAGGTCTGGAAGAGCTCTTCCTGGCTATCAGAGTGGACAGAGCCTCAGAATCTTCATCTGAAGGAATAGGGTCAGAGGGTTCAACCCGGGGGCCTTTATCAGAAGGGAGGCTGGGATCCTCTCTCAGGATGGGCCTGTGAACCTCTAATCATAGAAATTAAGTCAGCAGCCATGGACATAATTTGTGTCTCTGGAGTAGGCTGAGGTAAGGTTTTAGTAGTAATGCGCTTTGTTCTGCTGGCTGCCTTAGCCTAGTGTAGGCCTTAATAGACATGGCCATAGGAGGCCTGGCAGCTCCACGTGCAGGAGTGACCTTGTCTACAGCAATGGTCTCGGGCATTTCCTCGGTTTCGTATCCGGAGGAAAATGGATAACTGGCGCCGGAGTGATGTCCGGAATCGAAGTCGTTCGGTAGCGCGGTGTCTTCGGTTCGAGCGGTGGAGACCGTCTCAGAGGGAACCGGAGCACTCACGCTAGGTTTTGGCGTGGAGTCGGTGGTAGACGCGGGCCGAGGATGTCGGTCCCGGTCTTTTCGCTTCTTGGGAGTTTGCGATGTCGGAAGTTCCGACGGCATGGTGTAAGCAAATTTATTGGTGAAAAAATCTTCAGTGAACTCCGCCCGGCGCCTGAGAGTGCGCTTGTTGAAGCGAGCACAGGCTACAGGCCGAGACGTCGTGGTCTGGGCCAAGGCAAGGAAGACAGTAAGAGTGGAAATCCTTATGAGGTATTTGTTTACCACAAGAAAGACAACTGTTAACTTTTTTCAGTAATTTCTGACATCGGCGGAGGCAAGAAAAGGTCCCCAACGGGGTACTTAGCTTTTTTGATGACTTCGGTATCGAAGAATACAGCAGCTGGCCGACCGGCACTGCGAACTACTTCTGCTTGGGCACCATCGCAAGAAAGACTGCGAAAATGGCGGGCTGATGTATGTACTCCAGCCGCTTCTGACATCGAGAGAAATCACATTAGCCGACGCCGGACCCAGACTTTGGAATCCGGCCGACTGAGGGCTGCCTGAGGCAGGACAACCCACATGTTATGACTGCAGTTGCATTCTTGAAGGACATCTGTACTATGTTCATCGTGTTACCCTGCTGCAGTCATCACACTTGGGTTGAATCCCAAAGCTAAGGAAGGGTGGAGGTATCATAAGTGGTTAGTGGAGGCAATGAGGCCCTGCAGAACTGCAGTGACGAAGCCCGCCCTGGATTTAGAATAAAGAGGTAAGTGACAGTGTTTGGTGAAGGTGTGTACAGTACTCCAAGTTGCAGCTTCTAAAATTTCCTTGGTAGGAACCCCCCTGAGAAAGGCTGTAGAGGTAGCTGTTGCCCTAGTAGAGTGGGATCTAATGGTAGGAGGAACTGGTTTCCCATGATGGGGATAACAGAACCGTATGCAATGACCTATCCATTTAGAAATGGTTTGTTTGGATATAGCCCTCCCTTGAGAAGCTGTAGCATAGGATACAAAGAGCTGGTCAGTTTTTCTGAAAGCCTTAGTTTTATCCAAGTAGTAACGAAGCTGCCTGTGAATGTCCAAGGAATGCAGGAGTCTCTCACCTTTGTTCTGTGGACTGGGGAAGAAAGTGGGTAGGTGGATGGTTTGATTTAAAGCTACACTGGAAACCACCTTAGGCATGAAGGAAGGATTAGTTCGTAGAGAAACTCTGTCTTGATGAAAAAATGAGGAAAGGTTCCACTGCCATTAGTGCCTGTAATTCTGAGACTCTCCTAGCAGAAGTTATTGCCAGGAGCAGGGCAGTCTTCCAAGATAGGAACTGAAGGTCTGCAGAGAAAGCTGGTTCAAAGGGAGGTAAATAGAAGTTATGTCCTTACCATAACGTTCCATGTGGGTGTTCATCGCCTTTGTTCTTACACATGGGTTCGAACCGAGTCGGCCGCTTGGCAAAAGCTCTGCATCGAGAAGAAGCTCGAGACCAACCTGTCTCCCACAATTCCCCTCTGCCTTTACCTCAGATCTAGTTTGCAAACAATACCAGATCCCAGCGGGAATGAAACATACATGCTAAGGCATAGCTGAAAACAACGGTAACAGCTGAGAGAAACAGAAGCGGGAGAACCAAACCAGACACCTAAACTGGGACGTTCTTCCTGACCTTGGGTGGGAGGGTGGGAATGTAGAACAAGGCGAGATGAACACTCCACATGGGAACGTTATGGTAAGGGACATAACTTCTATATGTGAGAGTGTTCAATCTCGCCGTTTTGTTCTTACACATGGTAGCGTCCTAGCTCCTGACCCTGAGAAACTCACGGAAGAGCGTTCCTGAGCACAGTGGAACCAAAGGCTGCCCTGTCCTGGAAACCCTATACACTTTGTAATGAGTAATGAATGTATGTGGTTTAGACCAAGTGGCGGCCTTTGAAATAGTGTCCAAAGGTAGCGGGCCGCATGAGCCAGGGATGTAGATATTGATCTAGTAGAATGTCCTTTTGGTTTGGCCGGTAAACTCTGCTCAGTAGCAGTATAAACAAAAGTAATACAATCGGATAAGGGTTCGCTTCGTCACTGCCATGCCCTTTCTGCTGTCCGCAAAAGCTATAAAGAGTTGATCTGTCTTTCTGTGATCCTTTGTTCTATCCAAGTAAAATCTGAGTTGTCTATGAACATCAACTTGTGTAACATATATTCTAGCTTATTGGAATGGTTCTTGAAAAATGTGGGGAACTCAATGGACTGATTAATGTTATTGACAGAACAAACCTTGGGAAGAAAGGACGGATTAGTGCGAAGAGATACCCTATCAGGGTGAAAGATCAAATATGGGTGTCTAATGGAAAGAGCTTGAAGTTCTGATACTCGTCTGGCTGAAGTGATAGCTACCAGAAAGAGGGTTTTCCATGACAAAAACTTCAAAGAACAGGAAGAGGCTGGTTCAAAGGGTGGTAGCATTAGTTGTGATAACAGGAGGTTCAGATTCCATGGTGGTGTAGGAAACCTGACTGGTGGCCTGATATGGAAAGACTCTTTAGAAGGCCTTACAAAGCCTATGAGCCATAATGCCCCATTTTCTCCCACATGAAAGTTTGAAATAGCAGCCAATTGAACCCTCAAAGTGGCAGGAGAAGCTCCTTGGTGAAATAGTACAGATAGAAACTCCAAGACTTTGTACAGTGGGGCTATTAAGGGATCCAAATGGCGTAGTTGCCCAGTGTACAAAGCAGCTACACTTACTAGTGTAAATTTTTGTAGTGGCAGCTTTATGAGAAGCCACCAGAATATTTTGAACCGCAGGAGAAAAAGATCAGACCTGGGTAAGAAGAAGAGGCGGAGCAGCCAAGCTGCTAGTCTGAGGGTTAGGAGTGACGGGTGAGGAGCCCCTGATGAGTGGGTCAGTAGATCCGGCTCCGGGTCCAGGATCCAGGGTTCCCATATTTGGTGTGCTTGAAGAAAGGGAAACCAAATTTGACGAGGCCAGAATGGGGCAATGAGGATTATTGTCCTCTCCAGGTTGTTGGCTTTCTGTAGAAATTTTGGAATAAGAGGTATAGGAGGGAAGGCGTACAGGAAACCCGGGGCCAATCGTGAATCAGAGCGTCCCTGGGGACTTCCCCTGGAGGGGGTAATAGGGCAAAGTAGCTTCTGCATTTGGCGTTCATTGGAGACGCAAACATCGTAGCAAGGCTGGCCCCACTTGCGAAATATCATGTCCGCAATTGTTCGTTTGAGGGACCACTCGTGAGGTAACAGGATAGCTCTGCTCAACCTGTCCGCTATGACATTGGATAACCCCGGGATGTGCGTTGCTATCAGAAAGCGACCCGTGGACTCTGCCCATTGCCAAATTCTCATGGCCTCTCTGCATAATTGGTAAGATTTGGTTCCTCCTTGCTTGTTTATGTACCAGACTACGGACATGTTGTCCGACTGAACTGCAATGGTCCCTAGAGGTAGAAGGGGAGAAAAGTGTTGCAACGCTAGAAACACTGCCCTCATCTCCAGAACATTGATGTGCAGATTGTACTCTAGATTGGTCCATTCTCCTTGGACTGTCTGTCCCTGAAAGATGCCCCCCCACCCTATCAGGGAAGCGTCCGTGGTCACCGTAGCTGTCGGAGTGGGTAGCACAAATGGTCGGCCGCCGGAGAGATTGCAACTTTGAAGCCACCAAGACAGGTGCGATTTGCAGATGTTCGTGATGTGAATTTCGTGTGTCAGAGGTAACTGTTGGAACAACCATTGTGAGAATAGCAGCCATTGAAGGACTCTCATATGCAGTCTTCCCAAGGGTATCGCAATGAGGGAAGCTGCCATGAGACCCAAAACTTTCAGAACCAGTTTTGCTGGGGATTTTTTGGACAACAGGAGAAGAGATATGTGATTTTGTAGAGAGGCTATTCTTTCTGAAGGAAGCCTTAGAATCAAGCAACGAGTATCTAATTCTGCTCCTATGAATGAGATATGCTGTGATGGCTGTAATACAGATTTTTCGAAATTTACGGAAATTCCGATATGAACACAGAGTTCTAGTGTGTAATCCCTGGCCTGAATCAGTCAACGCTCAGTGGTGGCAGTAAGGAGCCAGTCGTCCAGATACGGAAACACCTGGAATCCCAGGCGTCTCAAGTGAGACGCTACCACTGCCATACATTTGGTGAAGACCCTGGGGGCTGAGGTCAGACCAAAGGGCAGGGCTCGAGAAATTGAAAGAATTAAACCCCAGCCGCGCCAAGTGATCCCTGGATGCTCTGGCCATTTTGAATTGAAAGTGACTGGCCTTCAGCCGAAGCTTGGGTGATCCCTGGACGCTCTGGCCACTTTTGATATGGTAGTACGCATCCTTGAGATCTATTGAGCACATCCAGTCGTCCTTCTGCAGGAATGGAAGGATCGATTGAAGCGTGACCATCCGGAACTTTTCTTTCTTGACGAAAGTATTGAGCTTGCTTAGGTCCAGAATTGGCCTCCAGTCCCCTGTCTTTTTTGGAACTAAAAAGAACCTTGAGTAAGTTCCAAATCCTCTTTGGTCTGCCGGGACTGGTTGGATGACTCTTTTTTTCTAGCAGCTTTGAAATTTCTATAGCTGCAGGATCTCGCAGATGGGACGGTACATCTGGAAGTCTTTTTTGCGGTAATGGGGGAAATAGAAATGGAATTCTGTAACCTCTGGTAATAATGCTTTTACCCATTTGTCTGAAGTAAGACTTTGCCAGGCCTGAGGTAAAAGCTAAGCGACCCCGACTGCCTCCAGAGCAGGACAGTCGGGCCTCCTCTCAGGAGAGGAAAGGCTTCCCAGGAGTGTATCCCTGTCACCTTGGTTTTGGACCCCTCTGCCGGCGGCGTCTTCCACCTCTGCCCCCCCTCTGCCTCTGGAGGGGCATCACCCTGTGTGCCTGGGAAAGAGCCTTGGGTTTGAAACCACATTTTCCACCTCGTTGCCCTTTGGGAGTACGGTCTGGATGGGGTGGAAAAGCGGACTCGACAACAGACAGAGTCTTTCCTCTTGCTCACACCGGTAAGGGTCTCCTTTACTTTGGGGCCAAAGAGAGTGGCACCGTCAAATGGGGTGTTAGTAAAGGAAGACTTGAAGGCTTCCGCAAGGAACATAAGCTCACCCAGGATTGCCTACGAAGGGCAATCGCTGAAGCCGCAGCCCTACTCGACCCTTCGGCTGCATATGAAATGAGCCTCATGGACGAGTTCACAATTGATGTAAGGGTATTAAGTTGTGCTGTAACATTTTCCGAGACAGCAGCATCTGTAGTACCTTGGAGGGTATCTCCCAACTCTTTGATTAGATCCCTCTGTAAGCGTGTGAAATCGTCAAATAGTTCAGCGATCGCATGGAAAAGCCGCTGAACTAAAAATGCTTCCCATACCTGTCCATAGTCCTAGAATCTCTGTTAGGCGGATGGACAGATGAGGAAGATTCAGACATCTCCTTTTTAGTGGCAGCTGCCACCACCATAGTCACTGGAACTCCTTTTGTGAGATATGCCTTGTCTCGAGGGCGTAATATAGTTATCAGGCTTTCTAGGACTGGCTCCACCGTGTCAGGTGTCTCATGCCCTTGAGCAATCAATTCCATCAACTCATCGAAGGGCGAGTGACCCAGGAGGAAGAAGGGCGAGCACCGAATGCCTTCAGCAAGACTGACTCATCCTCAGAAGGGGTAGGGCCTGCCAATCACCTCTCTGCTTCAGGATCTCAGGATGTCTGAAAAGGAGACATCCTCTGAGGGTGATTTGGGGGACCCTTCTGACTCATCTAAGTCAGTGTCCGATGTTAAGATTCTTGTGGAGAATCCAAGTGTCTCCTCTTACACAATCTTTTCCTTGGAACTGGGGAGCATCCGATGAAGCCTCTGAGGAAGAGGGGCTCCCTCTGGGGCGGCTGAGACACCGGTGCTCGACGCTTTGAAGTAGCCGTGGGTGCAGAGGAGGATAACGGGCCTTTAAGGGAAGGAGAAGCTGTCTCTGCTGAAGTGGTTGTCTGAGTCGACAACACCTTCCTCATGAGGTCGAAGGCCCCCGGGTCGAGTCGAAGAATCCCCGGTTCCGGAGAAGAGCGGAGGGATCCCAAGACGGGGACCGAGGGCATCGACCCGAGGACGGAGCCGAGTCGATCCGTCGAGGCACCGAGGGAGAGTCGGAACCGAAACATCGGTCCGACTCTCGGTCCCCGAACCAAGGATAGATCGTCGGCTCTGCAATTCCGGTAATGGATCCGTCAGAGTCGAGGTGAACGGTGCCGAACGAGAAAAAGACTGCTCCGGCACCGAGGGCTCCACGATCATCAGATCAGCCTCTCCCGGCTCCGAAGGCTGAATAGGCCTCGGAGGAGGAACAGATGGAGATAAGGGAAGGCCTTCGAGTCTCGACACCAACTGGGAAGAGACTGAGATGCGTTTGGACAAGGCCGTATTCTCCATTAACTTCTGCACCACACGGTCTACATCGGTGTCAGAGAGGGGTCTAGAAGAACGCGTCGAAGGAATCGAAGACGGAGCCGACCTCAAGAGCACAGGAGGTGGAAGCTCCGTCACCGGTTCCAAGACTCGAGGCTCGGTGACAGGCAGAAGTTCGACACTCGGCCCCGAGGTCTGTGGAACCGGTGAACGAACTTTAAATGAAGAGCTCGGAGACGATGACATGGGCTCCGACGTCTTCGAGGATTTAGATGTCTGGTCCGATGTATCAAGAGCCTCTTGAAATGCAGGCTTCAAAAGGCCTCTGTCCATGAGTTTCCTGCTCCTATCTGTCATGACCCTTCCACTGAAAGAATGACAAATGGAGCAGTCTTCTTGCAGATGGAGAGGGCCAAGACAGTAGACACAGGAACTATGGTTGTCTGTGACAGACATTTTCTGTCCACATTGGCACCGTTTGAAGCCTGACTTCGCTTTCTCAGACATAATAAATATAACAACAGTCAAATCCAGTAAAGTTATATAAAGTCTACACAGTCTTAAACAGACAGTAACAGCCAACAATAATGTCAATAGCCAAGTAAAGTTTAGTCAAATCCAGTAATTTGTCAAATCCAGCAGTAATTTAGAAGTTAGTGGGTGGGGTAGGCCCCAAGGGAACTAACTAACTATATATATTAAAAAATATATACGTATAAGAAAGAGAAACCCTCGACTCACTACACACACAAAAGACTTAAAGGTGAAACTAGAAAAAAATATCTAAGAATCTTAGACAAAAATGCAATCTTATCTGCCAGGTGGTGTGAGCTCATCAATATTGATGTGAACGTTGCAGCGGCAAACTAGATCTGAGGTAAAGGCAGAGGGGAATTGTGGGAGACAGGTTGGTCTCGAGCTTCTTCTCGATGCAGAGCTTCGCCAAGCGGCCGACTCGGAGCCGAGGATCGGCTCCGAACCCATGTGTAAGAACAAACGGCGAGATTGAACACTCTCACATCGTTAGTTTTTCCAGAACAAAGTTGAGGTCCCATGTTGGTGTAGGAGCTCTTCTTGGTGGTCTAATGTTTTTTGCCCCTCTGAGGAACTGCCTTAGAAGAGGATTTGAAAATAAAGGTGGATTCGTGTCGTAGTAAGCTGAAATAGCTGAAGCATGGATTTTAATTGAGGAGAAGGAAAGTTGTGCAACATCTCAGCTAAATACTGCAGAATGTGAGTCATATGAGGCTGAGTTGTGTCTTGGCCTTTAGCTTGGTTCCAGGCAGAAAACCTTTTCCATTTGTCCGAGTAAGCCTTCCTGGTGCTTGGCCTCCTGGCTTCCAGAATAACATCCAGAACTGCTTGTGAAAGAGGGGCTGGTTGGATGTTTAATAGATATGCCATGCAGCCAGGTTTAAGGTTTTGAGCTGGCTGTGTAGAATCCGTTTGTTTTGTTGCATGAGCAAATGAGGTATTTGAGGCAATATCCATGGTGGGCTGTGAGCCATATTCTTCAATAGCGGGTACCAGTGCTGGCGTGGCCAGTCTGGGGCTACGAGAATCAGTCGTGGTTTCACCTTTTTGACCTTCAAAAGAACCTTTGTGAGAAGAGGTAATGGAGGAAAGGCATATGCTGTCAGGTTTTTCCAACTGAAGGAGAGAGCGTCCACTTTCCAAGCTTGATGGTGGAATGTCCTTGTACAAAATTTTGTCAGTTGGTAGTTTTGAGGACTGGCAAACAGGTCTATATTTGGAAGGCCCATTTTTGAGTTATCATTGTAAATATTTGTGGGTCTAGTTTCCACTCATGGGGATCTTTAATGTTTCTGCTTAGGTTGTCTGCCAATGTGTTTTTCTGTCCTGGCAGGAATTGAGCTTGTAACTGGACTTGGTAGGCCAGAGCTGTGTTCCATAAGATTATTGCTTGCCTGCAAAGAGGGTAGGAATGTGTGCCCCCTTGTTTGTTTATGTACCACATTACTGTGGTGTTGTCCGTCTTTATTGCAAGTTGTCCTGGATGTAGTAGATCCTTGAAGGCTGTCAGAGCTTTCTGTACAGCTAGCATCTGTTTTGATTTATGTGCAGTTTTCTTTGTTCTGCAGTCCATAGGCCTTGAATGCATTGCCCTGTCATGTGTGCCCCCCAGGCATAGTCTGAAGCATCTGTTGTGATAGTTTGGCTGGTTGGGGGCTAGGTGAAAGGCTGACCCTTGTTGAGGTGACATGCCTGTGACCAACATAGAAATTCCTGTTGAAGGCAGGGAATGAGAGATATCACTGTGTCCAAGCTGTGGCTGTGTTGAGACCATACGCTTTTTAGGTACCACTGTAATTTCCTCATATGCAGTTTTGCAAATGGTATTTTCAGAATGCAAGATGCCATGAAGCCCAAAGACTGCATAATTTTTCTTGCAGTTAATTGGGTCTTTGTTGCCATTGTCTTGAAATATTGAGTCAGTTGTAGTTGCTTGTCTGGTGTAAGATAAGCCTTCTGGGCCGTTGTGTCCAAGCTGGCACCCAGGAATGTCATTTTTTGTGAAGGTACTAGTTTTGACTTCTTTTCGTTTACTGTGTACCCCAGACAATTTAGTAGATGCTTCACAAAAGCCAGATGATGTAAGAGAATGTCTTTTCTTTCTGCTTCGATGAGGCAGTCGTCCAGGTATGGATATATTTGAATTCCTCTTTGTCTGCAGTATGCAATTACTGGTGCCAGGCATTTTGTGAAAACTCTGGGCGCAGTAGATAAGCCAAAGGGCAGTGCAGAGAATTGATAATGGGTTGAACCTGCAATGAAACGGAGGTATCTTCTGCAACTTTGTCTGATAGCGACATGCAGGTATGCCTCCTTGAGGTCCAACGTTACCAGCCATGCTTCCTTGCCCAACATGGGAAGTAGCTGCTGTAGTGTTAGCATCTTGAATTTGGGAACTTGTAAGTAAGTGTTTAGAATTGAAAGGTCCAGAATTGGTCTCCAAGCATTGTCCTTTCTGGGTACTAGAAAGAGCCTTGAGTAAAATCCTTGGCCTTGCTCGAGTCGGTACCCGTTGAATGGCTCTCATGGCCATGAGAGCTGTAATTTGTTTTTGAGCCTCTGCCCATTGATTTTGTGGCAGGTTTGGCATTCCTCTTTTCATTGGCAAGGTGTGAAAGTGGAATCTGTATCCTCGTAAAATGATGTCTAGGACCCACTTGTCCTTTGTGACCATGTGCCAGTTGTCTGCAAAAAGTGCTAGTTTTCCCCCCAAGGGGGCTGACAAAAGAGCTTTGTTTTTCCAGCTGAGGTGCAAGTCATTGAGTTTGCCTTCTGGTGAGTTGAGACCTGCCTTCTCCTCCCTTCTGGGTTGGAGTGCCCCATTGGCGAGGTTTATACTGGGCTTGTGGTTGTCCTCTGCCCCTTGGGCACCTGTATTTACCCCTCTGAGGTCTGTCAGTGGCTGGAAAGGACCAATTTTTTGTTGGCCAGTTTCTGCTGAAGCGAGGGGGTTGTACTTGTAGGAAATCTTTGACTGCCTGCATTGATTTCGCCTCATCTTCCATTTTCTTTAAAACTTCTTCTGCTTTAACACCAAAAAGAACATCCTGCTGTAAGGGAACATCTAGTAGTTTTGCTTTAACATGATCAGGCAGACTTTGCTCCTTTAACCAAGCATATAACTGATCCAGTGACAGCTGCTCTGCAGGAGGCCTCCAAAGAATCAAACCCACATTGTAAGATATGTTCGCCCACCTGCTCGGTGGCGTGCAACAAATCCTGTACTACTTTCAATTCAGATTGTTGAGGGAGGGAGTTTTAACTGAGAGATTAGAAATTGCTGATACTTAAGCATATGAAATTGACAATTTAGTCCTCTCATAGCTAATGTGGCTGAGGTGTAAACCTTTTTCCCCCACCTGTCTAGTGCTCTTGAGTCCCTCTCAGAAGGTACTGGGTTTTTAGCCATGGAAGCCTTAGCCCCCTTGGGACCCTGGGAGATAGTCTCTGGGTCAGCTACTGGGCTTTTGTAAAGAAATTTGTGGGAATCAGGTACTCTGTAGTATCTGTCAGGCTTAGCCGGAGCAGGAGGTAGAGAGTCTGGGTTGAAACTGGATTCTAAATAGACATCATTGACAATGTCCAAAGCAGGTGGGATGGCTAGAGGTCTGTGTTGGGGGAGTAAAAGAAACTCTCTGAGCCTTTTCTTGGAATCAGAGTAATCCTGACCTTCCCAATGAAAATGTTCCCTCGTAGTGTGTAAAGTTTCCCCAAAAGAGTAGTCTTCAGGAGGGGAAGCTGAGGGAATAGAGTCCTCAGCATCAGAATCCTCATAAGGAGAGAAGGAATAGTCTTGGTCCTCAGAGGAATCCGAAGAAATAGACAGTTGCTCAGAGGAAGCAGAATCTTCCTCTTGTCTAGACCTTTTGTCAGGAGGGGGCTGTGAACCCCTGATAAGAGAAATCAAATCTTCAGCCATTTTGAGCATCTGTTTCTTAGGCATAGGG